>NC_051184.2:70135227-70185301 GCF_013339695.2 Rhipicephalus sanguineus | reverse complement strand
CGAAGCAATGATTCCGATAGCAACAAATTGAAATGTCACGCGAAGAAGGGCAAGCAGCTCGACACTTGCAGCGCGCTGCTCAAACCAAGAAGGGCGCACAGAACGAACGCACAGGTATTCGCAGGACGAGCGCAATCTAACAACTGTCCCAGTTGTTACTTCTTTGTGTAAGAGCAGCGCGCTCCTTTCGCAAAACGCGGCCGCTGCAGCGAGCGAAGTGACGTTCGTGCACTTCAACGCAAGCTTTCCGGTAGAAGCACAAGAGCAACAAACCGCCCCCATGACAAGACAACTGCGCTCGCGCGGGCGACTGCGCGATTACGCTCTGTATAGGGCAAAGTACAGCGGAGCCCCCGAACCGCAACGAGTGGGACGACGACCTTTAAAGCACGCGCCCTTCGCGCCATCTCGCTGGTAATGCAGAGAACACGCTGCAATGCCCTCGAGATCGGCGTACCGCCAGCGCTAAGAAGTGGTGTGTATAATAACTCGCCGTTAGTATGCTGACGAACAAACGTTTCGCGGCCCAGCAGTCTAACGCCGCGCGCTGCGGAGCGAGGGGTCGCCCGTTCGAATTATTTCTTTGTGGCTTTTATATATATATATAATATATATATATACGGGACATGGCGGTGACGCCGACGGGAGAAAACAGCCGAGAGTGTCCATATAATTGCTGGTAAGCCAGTGCGCGGTGCCGCAGTGCAGACATACGCACCGGAGCCAGTGTCAGCCTTCACACGTGTCTGCAGGGTGTCACACGTGTCAGCAGCTTGGATTGTGAAACATAGAAATGGCAAATAGCCATCGGCTGCAACAAACGCGGGCAGCCAGCATTTCCACGAGGAAGACTCCTGCTTCGGCGGTGGGCTGCGATGTTCGCCGAGCTGCAGAAGGCGTTACTGAGGCGCTTGCCCGTGCACGTTATCCGCTAATGGCACCTTTCCTCCCGCAAGTTGGCCCATACGTTGCCCACCTCCGTGATCGACCCCTAAAATTAGGTTGATTGACTCCCAAATTAAACTTGGCCCATCCCGACCTTATTACAGCGCAAGCTGTTACGAGATCACAACAACACCCATTTTGCCGCCGTAGTTGTCCCGCCACCTCCGCCGGTGTCCGTGACCGCTATCGCGCGAAATAAGAAAAAAATGAAATGAGAAAAAAATTCACCGCATATCCACGGGTGAATGAGAAGAGCTGGGCGAAGCTCCTGAAAGCACTGAGTGTACCCGTGAAATCTTGAGTGGTTTTCGCCCAGCAGTAATCAAGCGATTAGCCCAGTACATCACATCAGATCAGAACGTGAAAACACTGTACATATCTATGCAAGAAATTTAATTAATCGTAAGTGGTAGCTAGACGTGGTTCCGTTCCCCCTTCATATAAACGGCTTATGTGGTACAGTGAAGTGAGGTGAGATGATCGGTGATGGGGTCGTAGTGGGATGTTTTGCAAAGACGAAGTAGTGGGCAGTTTGCAAAGGTGGCTTCCGTTCCCCCTTCATTATAACGGCTGTATGGTCGGTGAAGTAATGGATTGGTGACGGATCGTAGTGGGATGTTTGGCAAGACGAAGTAGTGTGCAGTTTGCAAAGGATCGGTGATGGGTCGTAGTGGGGTGTTTGCAAAGACGAAGTAGTGGGCAGTTTGCAAAGGAGGTTTACGCCGAACACGACGGACGTGACAAGGTTAGACTAAGAGGAGCTTCGCCCCTAGAACATTTGTAGGATCGGATGCGTTTTGACCCTGGGCCCTCTGCGTGCAGTCGAATATTCTACCACCGAGGCACGCGTGTGCTTGAAACTCCTTCGCAAAAATACTCCGATACAAAGCGTCATGTCGGGCAAGGAATCGTGTTAACCTATGTAATATAGGTCGTAGAAGAGTAAAATAACAACAGGCGTCACATACTGCGAATTGTGCAACAACAGGGTCGTTGAATCATTCAACGACCCTGTAATGGCCATCCCTTTGTAATGGGCGCGAGGCAGTGCTTCGCGCCCATTACAAAGGGCTCCAGCCATAATTCTTCACCGTCATCGCCACAGCATCAACAAACTGCGCATACTGCTTTACAGTTGTGTAGCGGGTACCACGGTTCTCCGCAGAATGCACGAAAATGGCATAGTGGTTCTTCCCTACTTCATGAAAATTACATCACTTACTGGCGTATAGTGGGTGCCTTGCATGTCTACTTGTATTGGGTCGTCCCAAGAGAAGTCTACAGCAGGCTCTAGAAAGGCTACTCTTCCGGCTTTCGCTGTGGACTGTGCTGCGTGTTCTGCGCAGGCCTGGCGATTTTTAAAGGGACACTAAGAAACACCAGAAGTTGATCTTCGATGGTAGATTATCTATTACGATTACAACGGTACCATCGTTACGGCGAGCAGAGCTTTCGTAAACGAGCAAATAGCGAAAAACCGAAGGATGGGTGCTGACATTTCTTCGGCTTTCCCGCACTAGGCGATCGTGACTGTAGGAAATTCACAAACGCAGACGGGCCGCGATTGGTCGACAGTGATTTAATGCTGCTAACAGAAACGCCGATGAAATGTATCTTAAACGTCCATAAAACAATACTCGGCACCTATTTAAGCCGGCACTCTCCTGCATCTCCTGCAGGAGATGTACACTAAAATTGCACAGAGATGCAGAATTCATCTCCTGTGCAATTTTTCGCTCTCGTTATTTGGCACAAATTGAAAATACGTTTCCGCTATTCGAGGTGTCTTACGGAGCGATGCACATAGAAGGGAACGAAACGTCACGACAGGACGAGAGCGAGCAAGTACCACGCCGCATGGGATTGATCGAGGCTCGACTGACGGTCAGACGTTACAATAGGCAACCGGAAAAGGCAGTGATGTCATAATTTTGACAAAGAACTGGCACAGAACCGACAGAGACAACCGTTCCGTCCGACAGGTAGGGGTTACCAACCCTCCCGGATTTTCCGGGGCTGTCCCGACTTTTCATACAGAATCCCGTGTCCCACGGCCGTCCCTGTCGGGACAGCTATATGTCCGGGATTCGTTCTGCACCGTCCAGTAAGAAATGTTTACGTGATGTAGCGCACGCCTTAAAATGCGCGTCACGGGATGGAGCGCGAAGTTAGCGCGAATCGCACGCGCGAAGTAATGTTGCGGTGGCTGCGAGATGCGAGCAGCACGTAACCAGCGAAGTGCCACTTCAAGAGAAGATAAAGAAACGATGAATTTCTCTGTAAGATACCGCAATAAAGAAAACTGATTTCGCTGGTTCCCTATGTTAGCGTACGCCTTCCTTCACTGAAGAGTTGGTCACCCTACAACGGATACAGAACGACCTCAGGACGACTTGGATTGGATCGAAACGTAAGCTCTGGGGCCGGAGAATCGAACTGGCCTGCTTTGTGTCTAACGTACTCCAATTCCGCGCCGATAGTATGGGAAAATCGCAACCAGTGCTACCCCCGAACGTCCTCTGTAGATTTTCTACACAACCTAGCGCCCAATCAAGACATTAGCACATATAAATTGTTAAAGTCATCGCGCTCTTCACTTGGAAGCTTTGAAGAACAATACCCCCCCCCCCCCAATATTGACATTCAGTTATGGTAATTCTGTATTTCTTCATGCGTTGAGTACATTTCTGAATTCCCTCAGCAGACGATCAAGACGTGACGCGTTCTTCCGGGGCGCTCGCCTTTCGCTTATTGGTTGTTTGCTCCCTCTCATTCTGTCGTTACCTTTCATTTCGTTCCATCACAGAACGTGCACAAGATGGCTCCCTTGCCTTGGCGCTACATGCTTTGTCCACTTGTTCCTCTCGATTTCGGCTAAGGTATTCTCAGGACCCATTTGTTCCCCGACCCATTCAGCACTCTTCTTGTGCCTTAAGATTTCCCCTATCATTTTCCTTTCCATGGCCCGCGTCGTCGTCCTCAGTTTAAGTTGCGCCCCCTTCGTAAGGCTCCAGGTTTCTGCTCCATAGGTAAGTAGCGGTAAGGTTTAGCTGTTATATACGTTCTTCTTCAGAGATAGTGGTAAACTACCATTTCTGATTTGAGAATGCCTGCAAAATGCGCTCCACCCCACCCTTATTCTTCTACTTACTTCAGGCTCATGGTTCGGATGTGCGGTCACTAACAGCGCAAAACAGCGTAGAGCAACGCAGAGCGCTTTTGTCTTCAAAGACTTAAACATTACTTCAGTTTTCTACATGTTAATTTTAAGACCTACTGCTCTGCTTTCCTTGTCTAATTCAGTAAACATTAGTTGCAACTCGTCGTCTGAGTTACTCATTAAGGCAATGTCATCGACGGATCACGGGTTACTAAGGTACTCTCCTTTAACTCGTATCCCTAATTAATACTAATCTAGGGCCCTGAAGACTTCGTGTAAGTGCGTGATGAAGAGCACTGGGAGATCGTGTCTCTCTGCCTTACACCTTTCTTTGTTGGAATTTATTCTTTCTTTACGGAGGACTATTGTGGCTGCCGAGCCGCTGTAGATTTCTTCCTGTATTTTTATACGTGGTTCGTCGACGCCCTAATTCTGTAGTGCCTGCATGACTGCTGAGATTTCGACCAAACCAAATGATTTCTCGTATTTTATGAAGGCTATCTGTAAGGGTTGGCTACATTCCGCGCATTTCCCTATAACTTCATTGGTAGTGTGAATGTGGCCTATTGTCGAGTAGCCTGTACGTCATGAAATGCATGAAACATAAAAGAAAAAAACATGACATGCACGAAGATACAGGTAGTTTTCTACAGGTAGTTATGGAACACCAACTCGCCCAAGCTTTTTTATTCTGTTATGCTAGAAGTTTCGTGCACATCACATATCCCCTTCAACGGTAGTATGTACAAGTGTACACATCAAATATAGAGGCTTGTCACGCACCATGTGTTACTTCAACTGACTTGAAACCACGATGTGCACATTGGTACATGTACATGCTTCCCAAGTGGACAAGTAGCGTTCATTTTGCAGTGTACGGCTGTACACAACAAAATGAATGGTAGCACAACATCTATGTAGTGCACAACAGTACCGCTGGATGTGTCAAAGCATTCACTGATGTATATAAGGGCCGCGAATAAACATGAAGGCACCTGTCCACCTCGGAAACTCGGCTTGTCGTGTCACTCACTCGTCGCCCGATACGTCTGACACGTTTAACTTCAGTGTGTTGTGTATTGCTGCAGAGAATGGTTTTGCCAAAGGCACTACCATGTTTGACGAGCCGTTCCAATGTGCCCCGTTCCAGGATGCAAAAGAAAATTGTAATTCTGCGCTCTGAATGAATATTACCGATAACAAATCGCCTTTACATTTCAATCTTGAGAGTTCATTATTTTTATACAAAAGTAGAACATGTGCAGGGCTGGGCAAAGATATTTTGAAATTGTATCGCGATACGATACAAGATACTCACGCAAAAAGTATTGGGGATACAGATACAAGATACTGGCGCAATAATTGTATCCGATGCGATACTTGGCACTTGTATCTTAATATACTCCGATACATTATCAAATTTGTTATTATGGATACATATTATGTAGAAGAAAACGCCTATACACGAAAATGTCTGCTTGAAAATTTCTGAACTGTGACCTATGTTCTTTGATAAAATGAATTAGAGGTCTGTTAGTATCTCAAAAGTCTTGCCCTTCTTGCTCAAAGTACATTAGTTTCCTTCCAAAACAACTTATTGGGGTTTGTTTGTTTTACCTTCTTCACAAGACAACTCTTCATACACTTCGCTGACAGCGGTTCTTGCTTGTCATTTCTGCATTTGATGGGAGTCGCTGCTCAGCTTGCCGACCAGCCATAGCGGGTTGCCATATAATCAGAATAACGTCAATAAGAAGCCTTCGCAAGACGGCGCAAATACCGGTGCGGACTTTTACCTTGTCCATAAAGACAGTTTGCACAATACCGTATATCCGGACAGGTGTGCAGCTGCAACATCGCTGGTAGCGCCTTTTTTTTTGGGGGGGGGGGAGGGGGGACTCATGGTGTATACCGGGTTTGAGACCATTCGCCAGCGGCTCGGCCGGCACACATGACCGTCTTCATCCCATTTGTTTTTATTTTCTAAATAAGTATGTTTGTGAGCTACACAGACATGACTGGTCTCAAGCATTCTTTCGTGAAGAACATGTGGTCCCCATGTGCTGAAATATAACCGTGGAAACGAAAACTCTATATTCAATCCGCGTCCAGATTTCACTCGTTGTGCTCATCGGTATCGATGTGTCTCGAATCCTGACTCCAAATCCCCTTCAGAAATGACCTATATGAGATATGTGAAATACTTTTTTTTTTTCAAATGGCAACGTCATTTTTTTCAAACGCTCTCTGACCCCACCATGTTCACTGTCCCGGCCCTTGGAACTAAATTTCGCGACCGCGGCCCGCCGGCTGTAAGCTGAGTTTGAGACCCCTGGTGTATACATAGATGATTTAAAACTGCAATGAATTTGCATGTTCTACTTAGCTACTGGCGTAAGGGATACTTTGTTGATATACTCACTAACGTGCAATCTTTTAGCAATTTTTCTTCAACGAGACAACACATGCAACACAGAAATGCATCAGACGTATTGTGTATAGTTGCACAAAGCGTCGCAGGACACCGCCGCTATTCGCGCTATTGCCGCCTATAGCTCCCATTACGTGGCGATTAGTAATATGAAAAATATTTAAGGCCTAAAATAGGAAAACAAATATAAGTAAAATAGAGAGGTGGTTGTGTATCAAACATTCACATTGAATGAGTACAGAAACACAATACAGACGGCGCCCTTAATAGCTATCAGCATGAAGTATCGTCAACTTGCCTCTTGAGACAATAGAAAATTCAGTGCCTATAGAAAATTGCCTGAAACAGCTCGTTGGGACGCCCATGAGTAAAACGGAGCATTCAGTAAAACAACGTTTCTCGAATCCCCTTCCTAATATCTTTAAGATGGCTCCTAATGATTTTCGTTATTATAGTTTATTTATTTATAATGCCCTCAGGGCCAAATGGCATTGAAGAGGGGAGTGAATACGATACATGAAAAATACAGAATTAAACAGTGCAGTGAATTCAGGTAACACAACATTTCTCCAGGTTATACAAAGAATAGTAGTTATTTCAAAGAAAAAATAATAAAATCATATAAACTAAACAAACAGAAGCAGTGAGTGCAGGTAACAGCTTCTCCTGGTTATACAATGTTATCTAATGCTTTGTGGAAAAGTTTGCAATCACTGATGGTTGCGACACTTGAGGGAAGGTGGTTCCAGTGCTGAGATGTACGGGGAATAAACGACTTAAAGAAATACTTAGTGTGGCATGATGCGATTCCTACCTTATTACGATCATCAACGTGGTTTGAAATCTACACAGGCCGGAGTATGAGGTCATTACTAAGTGTTGGATGGTGGAAAATTTTATGAAATAGTGAAATACGGGCGGCTTTGCGTCGGTGAGCCAATGGAATAAGTGATAAGGTATTTTTCATTGAGGTTATACTGGTAGTGCGGTTGTAGTTAGAGAGGATGAATCTAGCAGAGTTATTTTGTACTAGTTCAAGAGAGGTGATAAGGTTAGCATGACTGGGATCCCATATGGCAGATGCATACTCAAGTTTGGAGCGCATGAGAGACTTATAAAGTATTAGTTTTAAGGAAGAGGGTGCTTTGGAAAAGTTGCGTCGTAAGTAGCCGCAAACTCAGTTTCGCTGTTTTCTTAAGCGGTAAGCAGAATATTTTGTACTATATACTCAAGGCACGCCCACATAATAATATATTTGTTTTGACAATCGCCTTGGCAACGTGTAAATGTGTAAATAGTAGTAGAAATAAAGCAGACAGTTAGAAGAATAAAGCAGAAATCTTATTTTGGGAGCGCGTTGCAAAAGACATACTGCAGTGACCAGACCGCAAAAAAAGTGCAGAGACCTAGGTAATTTATGTGATGCAAAATGACAGCTAAGAAAGCACTTGTGCTAACAATCAAATTATGAGTTCATAAATTCTTTGAATAAATGTAGATGGAAGTGAAAAATACGGTACGCCAAGATATTTTCTGTTAGGTAAACGCTTGCCCTATTAGATCTAGCATCAGTACCAGTGGTGGTAAAGTTGTTAGAATCTTATTTGCACATAAGTTAATTCACTGCATGCAAGTGAAGCTTACATCCACGAGATCCTTCAAATCGCTGCTATGTAAAATCCACGCGACGCAAAGCAACCCCATTCTTGCGCGCATCACGTTTCGTTACGGAGCAAGGCGGAAGAGAATCTTCAATAACGATACTGTAACAACATCAGAATTTGAGCAATAGACGCCGCACGCAGCGGAGTGCGCGGCGCAGGACAGTTGCTAAGAGCAAGTGTCGTGGCGTTGTCGCAACTAAAAAGAAAATAAATCGAGAAAACAAAAGGTACGTGGGCTGGGCGTAGACGTCCGCGTGGTTGTCTTCCTCATCCTCTACCCTCACTGGATGACTCTGGCGGAAAAATGAAATAACGTCACTCCCCATAGACTTTTCCAGATAGCTTAGTGGCACCAGTACCAGCTTGAGAAACGGAGCTTGGCCAGCGATTATTGTTTCGTACGGTTGTGTTGCGATAGAAGTATCTTGTATCTTAAGATACACGTTACATTATCGAATGTATCGGAAATACAGATACAGATACTTGTTTTTCGAGACGTATCGCGATACAGATACAAGATACCCACAGAGTATCTAAGATAGTATCAAAGATACATGTATCTTCGATACTGCCCAGCACTGAACATGTGTTACTTAACAATAAGTATCAACGAGAACTAACGGACAATAATGCCAAGGAAAGTATAGGAGATGTTATTTGTAATAATTGGGATATATATGTGTGAAGAAAGTAAAGTGGACAAAAAGATAACTTGCCGCCGGCAGGGACCGAACCTGCGACCTTCGAATAACGCGTCCGTTGCTCTACAACTGAGCTATGGCGGCGGTCATCTTCCCGTCCACTTTATGTGGTATATATGTGCATTTAAACCTAGGAGTGTTAGTCAGCGCCGATCGAAGCCATGGCGGCGAGTGTGGAACACTCTTTTTCTGCCTATTGGCGTCACGCCATAGCAGAAAAGGAGTATTTCGTCTCCATCTAAATGCGACCGCCGAAATCGGAGTCGACCGGTGGCTTTGGAGACAATAGCCGAGGACCGTAATCACTTGGCCACCACGGCGGTGGTCTCAGTCTAAGAAATGTTACGCTCTAGCCTCCCTCATCTAACCGCACGACAGAATTGGCCTTGTAAATATGGGTCAGCAAGACACCATAACTCCTTCGTACCCCTCATGATTCCGTTCTCTCACACTCCTTGCTCAACGTGGTCATGGAAAAGATGCCTCAGCTTCAAAGCAAACTTCGAAACGCATAACAATCCCTGTACGACGATGAAGCAGATAATCTTACTGATTTCGCGCTGAGCGTTGCTTCGCGGCTTTATTAAGGAGAAACATAATTTATATGACAAGGATAAAATATATTATGCTGGAAAATACTTAATGTGGATGACATTCACTATGAAGGTGAGGGCCTCCCTGCAATAAATTTAATGGCAGTGCAAGCAAATGAACAAACAAAGCCAGGTAAAGGCAAGTGCGGAAGAGCATAAATAGTTGATTAACGACATTTACATCCTTTCTAATATGTAACGACGATAAAAACATATTTTGTGATGTAGCTTTCCTCATAGTATGCCACATTCTAGGAGAGTTTCTTATCAAACGTGCTAGATATATTATCGAAACTGTGCTAAATTTGATGTCACCATGACGGAGATCAAAATTGCTTTCAATTATTGATAGAAAGGCAACTGGAAAAATTATTTTCGAATAAAACAATGAGCACCTGTTTGAATCGAGATTAGCCAGATTCCCGTTTGACCAATGGGTGCGTTCTGTGGACGCCTCGTGACCGAATCAACCAACAGAGCCGCCTGGTGCTGGTTTGGCATTTGACCAATTACCTTGCTATTGTGCTCTTGTTTCAGGGCGGAGCTTTCAAAGTGGATGATTGCAGAGATCAAGCGGTTGAGGTTCATTCGAAGAAGTTGTACTGTAACATGCGCCAGCGAAAACCTAAGAAATGCTCGACTTCCCAAGTGCGTGCCGAATAATAATAATGGACATCTTATGCTCGTGTGAATAAAACACCAGAATACAGTGTCAGAAAGCAAGAATAAGCACATACGAAAGCATAGCGTCGCGTTTTCGTTTTGACATTCCGAGGAAGCAGCATCTATGTCGTTAATTTTGACGCAATACACTGCGCAATTATTCGTGCACTGTTATTTAGCCACGACAGGCCCAAACTGAGCTGAATGTTACATGTGTGAAATCCGAAATTTACTCTTTAATAACACCCGTAGTAGCTTACCTGCATGTCAATTGCAATGCCGCTTTGAGTTGCTTTGAATACATTAACACACTGACGAAAATCCACGTAAAATCTTCTTTTGGTATTGCATAAGTGATGCGCAAGCGTAGAGTTTCATAGTACGTTGTATCTTTCCCTAGAACGTTGCTTCCGGGTGTCGTCGGCGAGGCGTCTTTCATCGTTTCCGCAGTCGTCAACGTGTCAAACGGCCTCGTGGCACGTGCATCCCGCGACCACCGAAACGCTTGTTTGGCATCAAATTTGCACAGAATTTGAATTTTTCGGATGTGTATGCAATAGATCTTGTCCTGCAGAGGGCATTTATTCCACATGCACGAAATTCAAAGAAAGCCTCCACAGAAAGTGATCTCTTTCTACATTTGCTTTGCACCGCGGGTGCAACGAATTCACATGATTCAGGCACATTCATATTCTGCAGGCATGGGTGTGTAGCCTAGCACAAAAAAGGGGGCGGGGGGGGTTGCGTAGCCTAGAGGTCAATACACTCGCCTTCGGTACCCGGTTGCGAGTCGGAGAATATTTCCATGTACTTATTTATTTATGGCAACGATCATTTTACGTGGCAGTGGGACAGAAGGACAGTTTTCTCGTTGAGACGGAATAGAAATGCGTATGCATTTAAAATTGTTGGTGCAGGCTCGATTTCACTCGAGTAGAAAAATAGGAAGGAAGGAAGGAAGAAACAAGCGGAAAGACAGGGAGGTTAGCCAGTTCTTAGACCGGCTGGCTACCCTGTGCTGGGGGAAGGGGTAAGGGGGATAAAAGATGATAGAAGAGAGATGTTAGAAAAAAGGAGAGCCAGAAAAGGAAAAAGAAAAAGAGATGGGAAAAAAAGGAAACGAGAATATGTCACTTCTTAGAGTCTGTCTCTAAGACCAGTTGTCCGCAAGAAGCGCAATAATGCTTTTAAAGCCTTCTGTGCTGACGATGGACTCGGCCAGGGTCCCAAAACCCTTTGTTCCGACAAAGGGCGATTATCAAGTTTATCTAGCGCATTGGAAAGTTCTTGTCTTGGCGCACTGAAACGGGGACACTCACACAGAAGATGGGAGATCGTTTCTTCGCAGCTGCAGTAATTGCATGTGGAGTTGTTGGCCATTCCAATCAGACAGGAGTAGGCATTCGTGAAGGCCACGCCAAGCCACAGGCGGCACAGAAGCGTCTCCTCAGCTCGCGATATTCCTGACGGAAGACGGAGCTGGAGATTGGGATCCAAGCTGTGTAGACGAGCGTTGGTGAATTCAGCCGAGTTCCACTGGGCAAGTGTGAGTTCACGTGCCAGCGAACGAAGTCTTGTAGCTGCGTCGGTTCTGGAGAACGGTATATCTGCGTAGTGGTCACTGTCATGTGCAGATCGGGCGGCCTCATCCGCACGGTCGTTACCGTATATACCACAATGACCCCGGTATCCACTGATACGCTATGTTGTGTTGTTTCTCGACTGCATGGTGGTGGAGAAGCCTTATAGCAGCGACTAACTGCTCATTAGGTCCATAACGAAATGGCGACATAAGACATTGAAAAGCTGCCTTGGAGTCAGAGAAGATGGACCAAGCTTGCGAAGGTTCTCAATTACAAATTCTAGTGCTGCACGGATGGCGGCGAGTTCTGCGGTCGTTGATGATGTCAAATGCGTTGTTTTGAATTTTTATGGTGATTGACTTCGCGGGAATAAATACTGCCCCTGCTGAGCTTTCAGAAGAGACAGAACCGTCCGTGTAAATGTGAAGGCGTCCGCTGTGTTTCTCGTGCAGGTTACAGTAGTGTGGCTTGTTGTAGGGCTAAATATGACGACTGTTTCTTCTTTTGGATTCCGGGAATGGTGAGTAGGGCTTCGAGTGGGTGTAGACACCACAATGGTAACGGCGGTCTTTCTGCATGCTTGAAGGTCGAGGGAATCACTGTTCGATGTGATGCTACAGTACCGCTGAACGCAGAGTGCGGCCTAGATGTAGGAAGTGAGGCGAGGTGGTGCGACGGAATCCGAGCAAAATGTCTGATGTGCATTCTCAAAGCATCGACGCGTATGTATGTAGTGATTGGATGGTCACGCGCGATGACGACAGTCGCTGCTGTAGATGTGCATCTCGGAAGGCCAAGGCATATTTTCAGTGCTTGAGCTTGAAGCGACTGGAGGGACACGTACGTTCGTTCTTCGGGTTTTACAAAGCACAGGTAGGCTGTAGCGCATGAAACCGAGGAACAAAACGGTGTAAAGTTGAAGCATCGCTCGCACAGATGCACCCCACGATTTTCCAGCAAGAAACCTTAAGACGTGGGTGATCATGGTCAGTTTCTTCTTCATGTAGGCGATGTGAGGGCTCCAGGACAGGTCGCGATCGATTATGACCCCCAGAAAGCGGTGGGTCTTCTCATAAGTGATAGCATGGCCGTTGATTTTAATTACATACGGGCCATCGCCTTGCGCGTGAAGGCAACAAGTGAGCACTTTTCTGATGACAGCTCCAGCCCCCGTCCTTGAAGGTACTTTGTCGTCAGTGTAGCCGCTCTCTGAAGCCTGGCACGTACGTGAAGACGCGTCACCCCCGAAGCCCAGATGCAGATGTCATCGGCATATATTGATAGATGAACAGACCGTGGAAGTGCGTCACCAGGCCGAGAAGCGCTAAGTTAAAAAGTGTGGGGCTCAGAACTCCACCTTGAGGCACGCCGCGACAGTGTAATGGTGCGTGGTTGGACCATCTTCAGTCTGTACAAAGAAGGTCCTGGCCTTCAAATAGCTGTCAATCCATTGGTAAACACGGCCTCCTAATCCAATACTTGCCAAGACATCCAGAATGGCTTCATGCGATACGTGTCGCTAGGCGCCTTTCACGTCCAAGAACATCGCCGCAGTTAATCTTTTTAGGCTCTTTTGCTGTTGCACCGACGAAACCAGGTCGATAACGTTATCGATGGACGACCGTCCACGCCGAAAGCCGGTCATAGCCTCAGGGTATATCTTATAGTGCTCCAAGTACCACTCTAGGCGAGTTCAATACCATCCTCTCCATCACTTTCCAAAAACGCTGGCAAGTGCGATGGGGCGATATGAGGTCAAGTCTAGAGGAGATTTTACCTGGCTTAAGCAGAGGAACGAGGCGGCTGGATTTCCACGAAGGACGGTACCAGTCCGTTGCACCATGAGTCATTGTACACGGCCAGAAGGGCACGCCGAGCTGCTTGACCGAGGTTGCAAAGTGCCAGATAAGTGACTCCATCAGGTCCAGGTGATGGAAGATCGCTTGCATGCAGTCAAGGCTGCCTGAAGTTCCTCTGGAGAGAACAGATTGTCCATTCTTGAATCTTTGGAACCCTGGCGCGCTTCCTAAGTAACGCGTGGTGGACGTGGACACCTGACCGGCAACCTTCACGCAGAAATCTTCTGCGACTTCAATTTCGCGGCGACCTTGGTGGAGAGCAAGGCATTTGAAGGGCGATGTTGGTGCGGCGATGTTCGTAGGCCGCGAAACAATCCTCCATATTTGCGATAGAGGCTTGTGTGGATCAAGCGACTCGCACAAAGATTTCCACCTGAATGATTGGAGTGAGTTGATTCGACGCTGAATCTTCTTCTGCAGACGTCTCGCCTCCCTCAAGTCGTAAATGGATTTTGTGCGCCTATAGCGTCGTTCGGCACGGCGACGGATAGCTCTGAGCCGCTCCAATTCCGCTTCATACTCGCAAAATTTCGATGAAGGTTCAAAATTATAAGTAGCTTCGTGAGCAGCATCTCTGATCATACCCTCCAGATTTTCGAGAGGACGAGCTTCATTTTCCTGACACCGCTCTTCTGTTAGCGACCTGAACTTTGGCCAGTCGATGCGAGGCGTAGCGGTGAAATTTTGTAATTTGCTCAGGCCCTTGATTTTTAATAGGTCGGAATGTGGTCACTTCCATGGGTCTCATTGTCTGCAAACCACTGCACTTGTGAGTGAGGCTTCGTGACACAAACGTGAGGTCGAGGCAGCTGCTGTAGGTCAATCCCCGTAGAAACGTAGGACTGCCGTCGTTTACGCAGCGCAGCTCTTGATCCGACGCAAAGGGACAACTTGTCTTCCACGACGATCCATCTTCAGACTTCCCCATAGTGGGTGGTGAGCGTTGAAATCACCGGTAACAATCCACGGTCCAGGAGTCGCTGATAAAATTGCGCTTAGTCTTGCAGAGTCAAAACGGCTTGAAGGTGAAATATATGCACCTACTAGAGTGAAAGTGAAGTCCCTGCGTTTACTGTCAGGCAGACATACTGGTTGTTATCATCAGGTGTTACTGGGTGTTCGATATAGGTAAGCTCGCATCTGATATAAACGATGACTTTACTCTGCTCGTTGCAGGTAGCCGACTTGAAGGCTTCGTACCTAGATAACCGTAATGCATTGTGAAGGCGTGGCTCAGCAAATGACGATGATGGGGAATGGTTCTTGAACACATAACGGTCGTAATATCCGATATGCGGGGTTTGAGGCCTCGGGCATTCCATTGGAAAATCGATGCTTCTTTGAAATCTTTACGGAAGGCTTGCAGAGGAGGAGCCATGGTGCTTTTCCAGGCTTGACAGCACCGGGTTCAGTGCATCCAATATTTGAAGTGCACTCTTAGCCGCCGGAGTGTCGATGCTAGTTAGGAGCGCACGAATCGTATTCATGAGGGCCTTTACCATGGCTACGATCTCCTTATCTCGACTATCCCCGCACTGTCGTTCGGAAGTGATTTTAGACGAGCGGCGCTGTGGCTCTGTTGGCGGGTCCACCGTCGGCAGCGCTGGCCATGCGTCAGGTGGGCCGATGATGCTCGCGTCTTTCTTGGACTGTTCGTTGCCGGTGTTGCTGGACGCTTGTGGTGATGTATGGACGGTCATTTGGAGTGGTGCGTTCCCAGCTTCGGCAGCAGGCTGAGAAGGCCTCCGGCGACGAGAACGCCGGCGTCGCACCTTGGCAGCAGCCTCTCTGTGGGTTGAGCCGTCCCGGACCATTTGCCTCAACACCTGTATCTCCTTTTTCATATTTGGGCAATCTTTTGACGATGCGTCGTGGGGGCCGTGACAATTGCCGCACTTGCGATGTTCTGCATGGCAGGCGTCTGTGCTGTGCGACTCTGAGCATCGCGAACACACGGCAGGGTTTGTACAAACAGCGCTCACGTGTCCCATCTTAAGACAGTTCCGGCATTGAAGTGGCCTCGGCACAAAGGGTCGCACTGCGTGTCGAAAGTGGCCGACTTTGACTTGCGATGGAAGGCTGTCTCCCTTGAACACCAGTTTAACACAGCGTGAGTTACCCAGACGACGGGCTTGCAGTATGATAAGTCCTTCCGTCACCGGCTTAATGAGAGCCGGGAAGTCACTTTCGCTTATAGAAATCTGTCTGTCAAACCGAAACTGAGGCTGTGTCGGTAATGAGGAGCTTGTAATTAATTATCTGCCACGCGCTGCAGCAAACGATGTGCCGTGTTTTGACTGATAGGCCCCCAGCAACACATTGCAGCAAAAAAAACGCGGGGCGAAAATTTTTGTGTCAGGACTCCTTTAAGGGAAAAAGCAGATTTCGCTAGGCTTTATCTGGTTGAAGACTGGTATTTTTCAGTCATAGCTACGAGCGAAAAACTACTTATCAAAATTCCTGTGCGCATAAACACCATCGTTCTCTTAAGGGAACCTCCTGGAAAGAAAGGTTTAAGATTTCCTTTGGAATGCCTGCACATCTTCGTGGCAACAGAAGGAGCTCCACTCACAACTGAAGAAATTTCCACATGCTGGGTGAACGAAAGGAGGGGGATTAACGGGTTCGCTTTTCTCTGATATGTGTCTTGTGACCCGTTGTTGAGCAAGTCAAATGCATTTTGTATTCTACATCAGGAGTGATACAGAATAAAGAAGTGATTTTGAGAGATTGTAGGAATAGTTATTATATTATGATGCATTAACAATCGTTGTTGTCAGCGCAAAAACGCCAAAATTCGCTCTTCTGAATTTCTTTGCGCTGATCAAAGTGGACGATTGGGCCAGTAGGTGATTCATGATCGACTTTGTGCTTGCTGTAGTGCAAAGTTGAACGAGACTACGCCTACAGAACATGAAAGTAGATCTTCAGGAGAACTTCCAGCCCATTAGAGTAACCTATTGGTGTATCTGCGCCAACAGGATTCAAGACAATGACATCCAGCATATGAGTCAGTCGACCGTGAGAAAAAAAGGGAAAAAAAGAAAGAAAAAGAAGAAATGCAATTAGGATAGATAAGTGCCTTTTTTAGCTCGATAGACGGCAGATCTAGAGATTATTACACAACACGTCAGTCGTATATGTTCTACTATACGTTCATTCCCAACAAAAAAAACTAACCAATTTCACATTTTCCGGTGTACAAGATCATCTTTCAACGACTGTATCATTTCTGCACACCCGCTTAGACGGCGCCAAGCTTGCGGTGGCAGCCACATTTCAATAAGAACTAAATGAACACAAATAAAAACAATCTTTAACTTCCTTTTTTTTACTCTCATTCCTAGCGTTCTCAAACTTATCCAGTTCTAATTTGAGGTAACGCAAGGAGCAAACGAGCATCACCCAAGTGGTACACGAAAGGAAATTCGGTTTATTATGCAACCACAATATCCTGTTCGTACCCAAACATAATGGTTCCCGCTAGCTGAAAAAAGAAACTCGGAAAGCAGCATGCTGCTCCAATATCCCACTGGTACGGCAGCGCAAGAATCTAAACAAACAAACAAACAAACAAATAAAAACACGATTCTCTTCATGCATCGTGGGCGCATCTATAACGGCCAGACATTTGGCATGGCACGTCTAGAAAAACTGCCAATTCATTGCCAGTCGTCGCCGTCGAGATAACGCCGACAAACAGCGCTCTCTTTTCTGCGCACCGAGGTGAAGCGAGTCTCGGGGCGTGTGTACTGTTTCTTTTGATTCTATTTTATTTAGTGCCGCGTCACTGCATACGTCATGGCGGGACTTTTGAATTCTTTAAGGTCGATACGCCACGTGGTGTCGTTCACGCGAACTAGGCCGCTGGTGTCCAGAAAAGCTGCATATGTAAAGAAACTCGCTAGTAGACGCTTCCTGCGTCGGCGTTGTCTATCGCGGGCGAGGGCGAACGTTCTCGCAATTAAATTTCGAATCTCTCTTCTCGCCGGTCCTGGGTAGATATAAATTGTCAGTCACCTGTGGGCATACCGCATGCCGCGGTCTGTGGTATACGGGTATGGGCCATACGTGTCTGGAATAAGGGATATGACGATGTACGGGACGGAATTTTCACGTTATTCATGTCATGACCAGACAGTCATATTCGTCAAGCTGTCTTACCCTCCTGTCCTAATTTTGGTCTACACCAAGTTAAGGAGACGATTATGAGAGCAACCAGACGAGTGTGGGTAAAGAGACAGATAGCTACGTAGATGGAAGCACTTAATGTGCGTTAGGTCCGCTGAGGAATGCTTCGCATTTAAAAAAATCCATTGAGTGTTTGGTTTTCGTAATCTGTTCCCTCCTCGCCTAGTTGCGCTTTAATCGTACGTCATGCGGTGATGTCTATCTACCTTAATGTCGATCAAGTTTCACGACCAATATACTTGGACCTTTGCGCTTGCCTTTTAAATCCTGCCCTCCTGAACGCCAAATCTCCCGCTAGAGGAGCCGTAATAAGCGCAATATTTAAAAAAGAGCACTATCATTGCCGCCAAAAAAATAAAAAAAACTGCCGTTTCTTACATAATCGCAAGGTATTATTTGAATTCTGTGTTGTGCGCACTACTTATGACCACTAAATTTGTTGTTTAGCGATTGGGACAGAATAATGTTCAGCAGACGTTCAGCTGTTTACGTCATCGACCTGCCACGTGACTTCTACCCTGGATTGTCTGACCAGTGACGAAGCAGAAAACCTGCCCCGCTGCTCTTTGGGGGCCGCAGTAACTGCGCAGACGCGCAGTTACTTTTCATCCGCTGGTTAGTCTGCTCCACTGCTTTCCATTTTCTTGCAGGCATCTTTTTGTAGCAGGCCCGCGAAGCGGCCGACAGGCTTGGCTTTACGGTCCCGACCTGGGAGTCGCCCACTGCGCGCTAGGGTGCGTCTCGCAGGACCTGATTAAAGTTATTTCAACCAATCAATCTTTTTGTAATTCACTCATGTAACCGCATTAAAGTTACGGTTGGTAGCCGCTGTACTGCTGTTGGTGCCGCAGGAGCTCCGGATACCCGCGAAGGCATTGATTTATTCAGGTTCCCCGGCGATGACAAGTATATTCATTTTGCTGAATCGTGCATATCTGTTATTTTGGTCACTGATTGCATTATGAAGCTTTGTTGCCTCTGTCAGTGTTGTGTAGTTTACAGTCGCCCAAATCTTTACCCAGCGTGCGCGAGCGGCAATTTTTTGTGTGTATCTTTGCCACATTACTGAATTATGTTCCAAAGAGGGCGGGGGCAACTGCAATCTCACAAAGCACATGCCCACAGAACAGTTTTTAAATGCGAAGCATTTCTTAGCGAACCTCTGGCACTTTGAGCGTTTCTATCTACGTATCTATCTATCTATCTAGATATCTATCTAGCCGCCTACGTCTAGGTGCTCTCATGATGGCCTCCTTAACTTGGTGTAACCAAAATTTGCATGGGAGGGTAAGAGGAGTTGACTAATATGACTGCCGGGTCATGACATGAATAACGTTAAAATCTTGTTGCGTACGTCATCAAAACCTTTCCACTAGGCACGTGTGGCACATACCCGTTTACCACGGGCCGCGGTGTACGGGTATGCGCCATAGGTGATTGACAGTCTATATCTACCCAGGAACGGCGAGAAACAGACATTGGTAACTTAAATGCTAGAGCGTTAAGGAAAACCAACGTCGGCAGCGTTGACTCAACGAATGGAAAGAATGAAAAATTAGGATCCCGGCAGGAATCGAACCCAAGCATTCTGCGTGGCAATCAGGTATTCTACCACTGAGCCACGCCAGGTCTATAAACTGGTTTGAAAAAACAGCCTACGCAAGCGAAATGTCGGTGCAACGTCAATTGCGGTTGTGGTGCTGGCTATCTAATTTTACGAAAAAGCAATAAACACTACACGATACTCCTGCGATGTGTACTACTACGATACAGGCGTCATATGAGACTAACGTCTGTAGTTCAGTGTTGGCTCCGCTTTTATAGCAGTCTAATAAACAATATGTTTTATTCCTATGATTCAGCAAGCTATATTGAAACATTGCTCGACCCCGGAGGAATACTGTAACGAAAGTTACATATGATATCTACATCACCGCACCGTAAAGTCACTTCGTCCACCAGAACGACGCAGTGTCCTCTTAGTTTCTTACGAGGTTGCGCTATGGCCTCATGCTGACCGAGGATGATGCCAGATTGATTGACAGCCGCTTTGTAGACTAGGCTACGTAGGCCACATACGCCCATACGAATACGACAAACACCATCCAGTGATGTTGGTCTACGTAGCACTATCCAGGCCTACCAGCCTCGACGGCCTATACCTCACCAACGCGACGGGTGGCTTTAGCTTCTGACATGTCGCCGGCTCTGTCGACAGACAATGTCTTGACGAAATGACCGAGGCATCCACGAATTCCAACAGCTCTACTATACGACATACTTCAATACACATGGACCCCTCGTCACCACGATCACGACCGGATCTTATAATAAGTCATGACCAGCTGCTGGTACTCACTGATCACGGTGATGATGTCCTTGTTCAAGAACTGTCAAGAACTTCTTGCACACATGCACACGGGCTCGTGAAACGTGCGTGCGTTCTCGGGACACGGATAATCACTACATATCAGCTTACCGCTTCTGGTGTTGGCAATACCAACATTGCCATTGGCAGCATTACCCAACCGTAAACAACTGGTTATATAACACATATGCGGCTCTTCAACATGTATATGTGTGCGTATAAAATATATACAAATCTTTGGCGTCATTTTGTAACGTGTCGATCAGTAAAAAAAGTTACGCCACAGTCACCGACCCGCCGCATGCTTCGCATAACATCGACTCCAACGGTACGTGGGATCTGCCGAATTTTTTCCTGTTCGTTTTGTCTGTGGCGACGAAGGAGAGCCATTTACGGTCTCCCGATAATGGTTTCAACACCATAGTTTTATTTCTTGCATCGAAAGAGCAACTGCTGGTTTGCTGCCAATAAAGAGTATTGATACTTGCACTCACTCGTACATTGTTTATACTAGTGAACCAGTACACTAACCAGTGTCATGTAAACCTAGTAAACACGAGGGCAGTGTTCCAGAGGGCGCTGAAGCATGCTGGGTGTGCGTGTAAAAGCGCTTAAAATACGCGGGCGAAAGAGCACGAGGCACATGTTGCCTACGCATCTCCCGTCCCTTTGCAGCATCGGTGCCTCTGCCCGTTAAATAAATCGCAAAACCGGTCATTTCTTCGCGTTCCGCTTCCTGTTTGCGCAGCGCCATCTATCGGGTGCCATGGGTAGTTGAATGCGCTACCGCTGCTTATTTATTTTTTTTCTACCGTTGTCGAAACTGGTTCTTTATTCTTTGGCTTTCCCAAAAGAGTCGTGTGTGTCCAACAAGAGATTTTATGGGTAAGCTCGTGTGATCTCTTCCCGTCTCTCTACAACTCCTTCATGATAGATCTGAACTTGTGGTATGTATATAAGTCACATTTTCTTAAGGCGATCGGACACGCCGTAAGATGCGCCTTTTTAGGTGCATTGCATCAGCTACAAAACCTGTCGTTGGTACTCAAAGGTAGCGGGTACCATGCTCCCTCTCGACTAAATTATTTCAGAAAAACACCATAGAAAAATGCATTTTCGCGAATAAAAAGAGGCGTGTTAAGGGTGCTTCGAATTGTCGAAAAGCTGTATCCCTGAAAAAAAAAGGAAAATATATTGCTGCCAGTCAGGCAACATCCAATTACCCCTACAAAGAATGAGAACACACGTGCCCACCCACAAAAGCAACCCAGCCTTGTAAGACACCAAATATACAGAGCGCGCGCTACACAGCCATACACCGACCATCTCGTATATGTATCCACGGTATCTTGAGTCACCGTTCAATGGGGGGGGAGGGTTAATCCTGTTTTACACAAATAAACAATAACGTTCACACAATACAGGCATATCTGTGATGTGCTTGCACATAGCCCTAACAGACAGATCTGTTAATCTCAACCTGCCTAATACTCAACGCTTCTTTAATTGGGGAGTTCCAGTGATCAGCTAACAGACAGTCGTATGGGCCGCAGGTGTTGCAATAACCTATAACACCCTTAGCTCCAACATTAACATTTTGCAAACGAAAAGACTATTTTGGGAAGCAAAATAACGTCACATACCCCGTTTCTGCAAATTCTTGTTACGCGAAAGGGTGTTTTGCTTTCTTGAAGCCGCTTAAAGGGTGCAAAGCGGTTTACAATGCGACACTGTCGAACAGTAGGAGAAACTATTTTGTTTATGTTGAACGTTACGAACTCTGAATGGATCGGCAGCATGAATGCATGCAGGGAAGTTGAAAAGAGATGCAATATTTGTTGCGAATGTTGTTGTTTGACATTGACACTTGAGACAACTTGTTAGTGTGTCATTTCATCCTTTGCGTGTGTGTGTGTGTGTGTGTGTGTGTGTGTGTGTGTGTGTGTGTGTGTGTGTGTGTGTGTGTGTGTGTGTGTGTGTGTGTGTGTGTGTGTGTGTGTGTGTGTGTGTGTGTGTGTGTGTGTGTGTGTGTGTGTGTGTGTGTGTGTGTGTGTGTGTGTGTGTGTGTGAAATTCAAAAGCCGTGTCATGCCTCTAGATTTTGTGGTGGACTTTTATTTTGCGACCCTTTGCAATCGCTCCAAAAAATTTAATATATATCGTATGGAGCGCCGCTAGTCTGTCTAGAATGGACGCTGTTGTCTACAGACTAGCAGTGTTAACATTACAACTCCATGTACGCCCAGAAACGCTGCTGTATTCATGCAACAGCTTAAAATCCAAGACGATTGCTTTTATTATTCAACACCTAGCGCCAGAATTGATATTGAAAAAACATAAATAAAGTAGGCGGAGGGGTCTAAGCGAAAATTTTACACCTAAATATTGCCACAATAGCACTGAACAATCTGACGCGCGCAATTCTCTGCGACTGTCGATGCTCATTGGAATCGATATTATGGCGGTCGCGAAGTTCAACTCGATGAAAGGTTAATTACTTCAAACGGCAGCAAACCGACCTTGTTAGGGTTCAACAGCGCGTATACTCTACAACGAAAGGTGTTATTGGGTCACAACGGCAGTGGGGTAGTTGTCCGCCGACATTATCGCGCGGAAAAAAATGAAATTAGAAGAAAAACATTCAGGACCGGATGGCATTGGAACCCGGGCCCACTGCGTGGAAGTCGAGTATTGTACCGCACATACACGCTGGTGGTAGAAATTACGTTGCAAGAAGTCCCTATACAGGCATCATGTCGGGCAAGGAATGCGTTAACATGTGTAATATAGCGTGACAGAAGAGTAAAATAACGACCAGGCGTCACACAGTGCTAATTGTGCAACGAGTTGACGGCTTCACGCTTCCCACCCACTGCAAAGTGCTCAGCGATAATTCTCCATCTTCATCAGCCACAGGCAGCATCAACAAAGTGCACATAATGCCTCACAGATGTGTAGCGGCTGCCTCGCTTATCCACAGAAAGACGAATAATGGCATAGTAGGTGTTTCCTTACTGCACAACAAATAAGGTTTTTGGCGTAGTGGATACCTTGAATATGTACTTGTATTAGTTTCCCCAAGAGAGTTTCGAACGTGTTTAAAAAGACGGCTCTTCTAGCTTGAGCTACGAAAAAGCAACCATGGCATTCGGATAGGTGCCACAGTTCATAACGGACCTTATACATTGGGTTTATTTTATTCATGACTTGAGGAGGGGAATAGCAAGCGAGCTTGCAGGCACCACATGTGCTCAAAATGGGACACGGGGCAGTCAGGCAAACAAAAGTATGTCTAATGAGTCCTTAAGGTCAGCGCAGGATATCGGGAGGAATGCTTTCGCTAATTAACAGGTACTCTGACGAATCCGCAGAGACGTCAAGCAGGCCGTATCAACGCACTAATCGACAAGAACCCAAAACAACTCGGCCCCTCAATCATTGGAGAGGCTTGCCTGGATGCTCGTGGAGGAGGCGTGTCGTGACATGTCTGCCTCATTCCTCATACACTGACATCGTCCTCTGCCAATTTTACATGTTAGGGAGAGCACCACGAGAGCGCCCAGACGTAGGCGGATAGATAGATAGATAGATAGAATAGATAGATAGATAGATAGATAATAGATAGATAGATAGATAGATAGTATAGATAGATAGATAGATAGATAGATAGATAGATAGATAGATAGATAGATAGATAGATAGATAGATAGATAGATAGATAACGAGCAAAGTGTATTTGGATTGCCGAAAAATCCTTCGCATTTATTAGATACACCATCCTTCCACGTTTCAGCCGGTAGCCAGCCAAACACGACAAGTACCACATGTTTGAGGGGCTGCCTACAAACTCAAGAAAATGGGTGATCAGCGAGATATTTTATGCGCGCGTCTGGGGGAGAAAAGGGAGAGAGGCGAGAGAGCGTAACAGGGCTAAACTGTGGAAACACGTCGCTGCATAAAGTTAGACGACCGCCGGAGGGAGCGTAGGGTGTAATCAAAGTGGGTGCGTAGCGAAGTGGTATTAAAGAACACAAAAAAGACAAGCGCTGTTGCTGGAATAGATAGCTATCGCGCTGGCGTCGCCAGAAGCGAGTCTGGTGGCATGGTTTTAAACGCAGCAACGGAGGAAACAAGCTGCGCCGCAGCGGCCACCGAGAGATGCGGTAGCCGGAATCTGCAAAGAACAAAATGTAACACGTACATGCTAACAAAATTCGGAGGAAGTTGAAGAGGAAGGCACCTGTTCTTGAGAGATGAAATTGCCCCTTTGTCCTGGCAGCAGCAGAGAGACGCCGTCCCTAAGACTTTTATTTTAAATCCACCTTTGCCTGATCTCGGGTTTTATAAGTTTAGTAGGGGGCAGGCTTCACTGCTGCACTGCGTAACTTTCTAAATTGCTGCGCAGCATGGTTCACTCGTATGGTGCGAGAACACATTCTTTTTCACCGTGCCTTTCTTTAGAGAGCGTGCAGTTATTTATGGCAACACGTGCGTGAGCGAGTGGGAAATGCCGGCTGTGGTGGCCTCCGCTTCCAATGTAGGTCGACCGCGAAAATCCCGCTTACGTGTAATATGGGGCGTTTTATAAAAACGCCGATTGGGATAAACGTGGAACTTCGTCTTATAAACTGTGTGGCGGCCTCTGAGACACGCCGTAATCAATTATTCTTTGCCATTATGGGTTGTGTACAATGCAGGTTATTATACAGGGTGTCCCAGCTATCACGCAGCACGATTTAAAAAAAGAGGAACGGCGTTACGCGAATCAAACCTACAGCATATTGTTCCCAGTACACTAGAGTAGCCACTGCTATTTTTTTCGTTAATTAGGTTTAATTATTTAGTCATAATTATATTTCTAACTCGACAAGTACTCGCCTAATTGCCAAAATGTCAATGAGGCGTATGTAGTCATG
This sequence comes from Rhipicephalus sanguineus, assembly GCF_013339695.2. Classification (NCBI taxonomy): domain Eukaryota; kingdom Metazoa; phylum Arthropoda; class Arachnida; order Ixodida; family Ixodidae; genus Rhipicephalus; species Rhipicephalus sanguineus. The sequence goes on along the minus strand of NC_051184.2, from coordinate 70,160,228 downwards.
TTCAAATGGCATCGAACTGCGCTACTTTCAACAACGTGCTAATTGCGCGCTCATTTTTTCCGCTTGATCAAGAAAGCCCGCGAAATATGAAACGTCACATGTGACTAAAGTGTTGCGCGCGTCGGGAACCAGCGCCCTCAAACAGGCTCCCTATGAGCAGACAGTATAAAGGAAAAAATGCCAGAAAGACAAAAAAACGCATCGCCCTATCTGCCACTCCCGGCCTAAGAAACGCACCGCTTGGTTTTACAGAGTCAGGCCGTAATAAGAACACCTGCCGCGTTATCAATGAGAACAGTCGGCCGTGAGATATGGATGATTGCGGCGTACTATCGAACGGATTGAATCCCAGCGAAATTGCACGCATATCGCTGGCGCCCGACCTGTACCCTTGCCAAAATGCGGAAACGCTGTCTTTCGCACAGGCAACAGGCAAAGCGGTTGTTTCGCGGTAAGCTTATTTGAGGGCGCTGGTTTCCTTTGCGGGGTGGGAGCGTAGTCACGTGTTATTTTCATATTTAGGCGGCTTTCTTTATCAGCCGGAAAAAATGAGCGCACTGTTAGCACGTTGTTGAAAGCAGCGCAGTTAGATGCCATTTGAACATGCCTACATACGCCTCATTGACATTTTGACAATTGCGGAGTACTTGTCGAGTTAGAAATATAATATGACTAATTAATTAAACCTCATTAACGAAAAAAATAGCAGTGGCTACTCTAGTGTACTAGAACACTATGCGGTAGGTTTGATTCGCATAACGCTGTTCTCTGTTTCTTAAATCGTGCTGCGTGATAGCTGGGACACCCTGTATATAGATTGGCTATCATCTCTCCTCATCAGAACGCCGACGCTAGTACCAAATGTAGAACGCAAGACCCTGCGCTAGTCACCTCACGTCATTGCCAATGTGCCGCCATGGTTGCAGTTTTTCTTACTGCGGTTTCATTGTCTAGATACGTATTGTATAGCATCGTTCTCACCGCTAGAAACAGTATGCACTGTCTTCTAGCGGTAGGTCCGGGAGTCTGGTTGAAGGAGAGATTCTCGTAAAGCTATCACACCATGGGTTAATAGCTTGTTCGGATTCGTCAAGGCGCATCGAAGCGCACTCATTGAAAAGATTGGTCCTGCTATTCTCTTAGGGCGAAAGCTTTAGATGCATGCATCATCAAACGCGAAGAGTGACCATCGGCGTCAACACGAACGACGCAAACGACACGCGATCAGAGACTACGACTTCATGACGTCACTGCGTAGCGTCATCATGCTCATCTTGAGAAGCTTGTAGCGCAAAATAAGACTGGGACACAGAGGTTCTCCCTCTGTGTCCCTGTCTTATTTCGCGCTAAAAGCTTCTCAAGATGAATATGTACCAACTAGCTAGACTTTCGGTCTTGCGTCATTACGCTGTCACTAAAGCGTCACATGATGGGAAGAAAAAGAAGGTGACATTCCAGTTGTCTTAGGTGAATCATGAGACCCTGTGAATTTTCTTAGTCGATGCCTCCTCGGCGACCTTTAATATTGATTTTCGCCTTAATGTGACCCTACGCGTCTCACCCTTTCTCTACGGCACGTTGTGCTATCGTCGGCGGTGATCTGATGACCCACATGCTCTTGGTTCAGCCTTTGATACCTGCCGTGCATTAGCACCGATCGAAAAATGAAGCCGGAATCTCGAACACAGGTGGTGTTTTTGTAACTAGTGACCGCCTTCGCGCCGAAAGTTGGGCTCACTGACCGCAGTACAATGTTCCATGGCGTCATCATAATCTTCGGTCATATAGTCCCTGCTGTACAGCTACGCTACATAAACGCCACTGTTTCCTGAATTCTAACGATGTGACGCCTACATCTGCTTGCGACAAAAGCATACAATTTTTTGTAGTTTCCGTGTTGAAAGAGTGTTCTTGAGCTTCGACAGAGCCCTAGTCCAAAAAATTGGCGTAAATTGACTTGCGTTTTTTTCAGATTCATATTTAAACAAAGTAAATGCGATATTCAGTACAGATATTTCTTGTATTCTTTGGCTTGCACATCTTTCAGGAGGAAGTGCCATGAAGCCACCTCGCAAGCCACTTGAAGCCACCTTGAAGCCACTTCGCAAGGAATGCGAAGCATTCCTTGGCAAACTAATGACTCCTTGAGCATATCTATCTATCTATCTATCTATCTATCTATCTATCTATCTATCTATCTATCTATCTATCTATCTATCTATCTATCTATCTATCTATCTATCTATCTATCTATCTATCTATCTATCTATCTATCTATCTATCTATCTATCTATCTATCTATCTATCTATCTATCTATCTATCTATCTATCTATCTATCTATCTATCTATCTATCTATCTATCTATCTATCTATCTATCTATCTATCTATCTATCTATCTATCTATCTATGCACCAAACATTGTGCTTATTATCAAACGAATTGAGCAATATCTGACACCTCATGGTTACCATCGCCTGAATTAAAACTTTTGTAAACGTGGCTGGTTTGGGACGCTTGAACAAACTTATGATTAACTCACCTCCCTCTTTTATTAATAAATATTTCAAATTACTATGTCTGACAAAACGAAATGAATCAAACCGCCACGCAGGTGAAGAAAAGCACTGGTCTCATTATTTTTGTCTTTTAACTGCATTTTAGTAATTATGACGTAAGTTAAAATAAATAAAATAGACAAAAAGTCACCAATTTCTTCGGTGGGACATGAACTCGCAACCTTAGAATTGTATGCTGGATTCAATTGGTTGTAATTACCAAGAAAACGAGACCCTCACAAAAATTCTCTTTTTTTCGTTCACTGACCATACTTGTAATTTTTAAATGTAATCTTTTGTGTGTTTGTGTCTACTTGTGTGAAAGAGAGAGAGAAAGAGAGAATGCTTTCGCGTGCGTGTTCAGTCTAACATTTCACTGACTTCCTTTAATATTAAGCTGAGTAAGTGCCGATTCTTTTCAGGAAAAATAGCCTGTAGTGATTATTATTTGGCGCACTTTCCTGATTATAAAACAATCGAGGTGTCCTGTTTTCCTCACGAGTGAATCAATTAGATGGCCTCATCCGCGCAGTATGCAGGGTGCATGGCATGCTTACCTAGGGCAAATGAAGCTGTTCCAATGTCGATTCTGCCCCATGGCTTCCACGTCGTTGCTTTCCGCTGAACGCATTAGGCTGACACCGCAGTCGCCTTGGGCGACACGTGCTCAGCACAAAAATCGCAGCCTACGCGTAATGACATTGGCAACGTAGGGCTCAATATACCGCTTCTATATTCCCACACATTTGATAGACGAGACGCTTACCATTTTTTTATACTTTTGATATTATTTATTATCTTTGCACGCAATACCGGCCTCTCTCTGAACACTGGATGGGCAAGAAAGGAAATAAATGCCCACTTATTTCGCATTCATTGCGTGTGCCCTGGAGACGGTAAACCTAATCACTCTGTGGATCGAACAGAATAAAGGTACACGCAGAATTGCTTGCGTTTGTGAAACTCGGCCGCATCATTTACCTACGTTCACCGTCAGTCTTTCAACCGTAGCAAAGGTCAAAATGTTTAACTTGAAATAGAAATTAGGAGATTTAACTAATCAGCAGGAATTAACGACTGCCGTTATGTCATTACCCACTCGGCAATCATGTAGTCGTCGCGGTTTCCCAAAGGGTTTATGCGGGGCCACATTGTCCATGAAGCACCTGCCGTGAAAGTTTGCGATCTCTGGAGATTTACATCTGACGTTATACCTTACTGGACAACACTCGAAAGTTTAGGAAGTGTGCCTGCTCATTTTCCCGAAAGATGGCGTGTGTGAAATTTTACGCTTCCCCAGTTGTAATGGAGTCCGTCACTGTACCGCTTCGAAAAAGACAAAGTGGAAGAAAAATGATGTGCACATGGAAACACACGAAGAAACGTGCAGGCTTACGGTCGTTTTACGGAAAACCGGTGCAGCAGTTGAATATAAACCACGTATAAAAATAGTTACACTGGACGGAACACACAATACAGGCCTGATATTCCCTCCTATTATTTTAATTGGTGTTCGCTCGGAGCATGGTTCAAGGCATGCAGATAAATCATGTCATAAAGCGGGCTTGAGTTATCATCGCAAGAATATATCGTGCTCCGAATTTCGCCCGTTTTCCATTCCTGATTCTAGTTTTCCAAATTATTTTTTCAAAGGAAGCTCGAGTTTTGCCACATCTCCCTACCCGGAAAATATGAATTATAACATTTGTTCAAGTATGTTTTCATTGCTGACGAACATGTTATTTGCATGCAGGGGTTTGAGCAAAGGGAGCTGCTGTTCTTTTCATGCGTATTTGAATAAAAAACGGTTGCAGTGGGCTGTGACCGAGCACTTCCCCATAACGGCTGCCGTTGCGAAGTTATTACGTCACGACAAGCCGTGCAGATCACGTTGCAAGGTCGTTTCCTGTGCGCCACATCAACCACATACAACTCAAAAGCAGGTGCCAGTACATAAGAGAATAAAAACGGGGTGTCCTATTTCTCGCTTCCTAAGCTTCGGTGTTCATATCCGGGGTTTTAGTTAACGCGAGAGTATCTCTCAGCGCAACCTGGGTCATACCGAGCATCATGTTGCTCTTTGGTCGCGCGAGTGTACAAACACATACTATCATTGCAGATGGCTGGAGTATCTTCGTTTTCCCGTTGTGTGCAGGCAACTCTGAAAGCGACGAAAGGAAATCCAACCTACCCGAAATGTTCTGAATGGATGTGGAATAAATAAAGCCAGTCGACTCGACAGCACCAGAGGCCTATATGCTGGTTGAAAAGAAACTTTCAGTTGAACGCAAAAGGGTGCTCTCTCGGAGGTCTCGGATATGTCGACACACGTATTTTCTGCTCTTGAACTAACTGCTACTTGCAACTGGAAGCGAACAGTGGATGTCCTATCCATTTAGTTCTAACTTAAAAGGAACCGTAGCCTGCTCGTTTCATGTTTCCTCATTCGAAACGTTCTTTCTCCAAATGTAAACAAGAGCTAGATTGTATAGCGACTTACGCGCGATATCTCTGAAAGCCTTCCAGCAACCAAACACGGTAGACTGCGAGAAAAACGGTAGCTTGTTGGCAGCGCGAGTTTTCTGTGCGTTTTTTTTTGTTTTTCCCAACAAATGGTGCTGAGTGATTGGCTGACATTCGTGAGCGCGCACAAGTATATTTACACTCTGCCAGCATTCCGAACAAAGAATAGTCAGCCATTCCCTTGCTTACGACTTAGGTTAAAAAATGCCGTAAATGCTTATCGAGTGCAGATGCATTTTGCGGAGGCGCTTTACAAACACTATAATACTAAACAACATAATAAAGATGCCTCATGCCAAAGAGCTAACGCGGCACTTTTATTTAGCCGTGATTTCTTATTACCGAATAAAATAACGGACACCACGGCATTATAGAACTCTGTCAAATATCTAGGCGTCAATCTTACGCCAAGCCTTTCCTGGATCTCTTGTATGGCAACCATATGCGCTAACGTTTCCAAATCTCTTGGGTATATTCGCCGCAACTTATGTAACTGCCCATCTCACATCCGTAACCTAGCGTTCAAAGCTTTTGTAACGTTCGCAGCTTGAATTCGCAATTCGCTTCTCCCATATGGTCTATCATCAATACTTGGTCCGCATGTTAGAAGCTATCCAATATCAAGCTAGTCGACTTATTGCCCTCGATTATTACTACCAGTCAAGCATAACGCAAATAAAACTCAACCTCTCGCTTCAAACGCTAAGTAGTCGAAGTGAGATAGCACTCTTGTCCTTGTTCTATAGATACGTTAATCAAATGAAGACATCAAACTTATCGTTCGTGCGCGCTTTCCGCACATCGCGACGTCTTCACAACGACTTCAGCTATCAACTCGTCTATGATAACGCTGACGCATTTAACTTCTCCGCTTTGCCACGAGCTATTCGGTTGGGGAGTTTGCTGCCTAACAGCGCTGTCGCGCAAACACATAACAATAAATTTAGGGAACTCCTGATCCAACAATTCTCATCGTAACAAACGGTCACATTCATAAAGTTACACACTCCATTGCAACGTGTAGTGCAAACTTTCTTTTTTTTTCTTTTTTTTCATTTTGCGAGGAATGTGCCAAGTTGTGTGCTACCATGAAAATGGTTTTCTTGTTTTCTTTTTGTACCGGATCTTTCTCATTATCTTTGTTGTATTTCTCCTAATTTCCGCACTGCTACGCAAAGGCTTTTTAGTTTATGCTTTGTTGTTTGCATGTGTGCTCAAGCAATGTGCATTTTTTACTGTTACTTTTTTTGTTGACGTGACGAATGCGCCGTTCCTTGTGCAACCATGAGTGTTATTGTTTCGTCTTGCCAGAAAATTATTATATCACCCTTTGGCACTCATTTATCGGTTTCTTTTGTTTTCTTTTGCTATGTGATGCTGCCTTCCCTAAATGCTTCCCATGGGGCCTGTAAGGTACTTTTAAATAATAAGTAAATAATTATCAGTCCGGATATTTCCTTCAGTCACGCTCCCGACAGACATGAGAGTTCTAGCATACGCACATTGTTGAATGAAGGAAGAAAATTTTCAATGCTCGTTTCTTTCGTTGATACAGACTTAACGAAAAACATCAGATAATGAATCCAAGAAAGGCACAGGGGATGTTAATTGCACTCTTTAATATTGTATTGTAGTAATTGTTATATAGGTGATGAGAAAGTAAAGTGGACAAAAACAAAGCGTGACGCCGGCAGGGACCGAACCTGCAACCTTCGGATTACGCCCGATGCTCTTACCTATTGAGCTACAGCGGCAGTCGACCCTTCGTCCACATTATCGGGTATTTATCTGCAGAAACATGCGAGTCCCTTGGCTTTATTATCTGCTGGCTTTCGTTAAGGTTGTGTCAAACCAAGAAACGAGCCCTCAGAATTCTCTTCCTTCATTCAATCATAGCGAGGGTCTCGTTCCGGCAGACTTGATGCATTCATGTAGTACGCGAGGGATTATTGGTCAGCTGCCCACTAGGTAAAGATTCACGTGTTGCGTGGCGCCATCTGGCAAAAATAAAAAAAAAAGTGTTTCCGCACTCGCCGCCATGGCTACGAGCGACGTTGACTAACACTACCAGGTTTCATGCTCATAAATACCCGATGATGTGGTATTTATCACCACATCATGCTCTTACCAATTGACCTGCCGCTGCAGGTCAGTTGGTGAAAGCATTGGGCGCGTAATCCGAAGGTTGCAGGTTTGTTCCCTGCCGGTGACAAGTTGTCTTTTCGTCCACTTTATTTTCTTCTCATCTACGTCACAATTACTACAATGCACTTAAAGCAGTATAAGTAATGTTCCCTATACGCTCCTTGGCTCTATAATCTGCCGGTTTTCATTATGATTGTGTCATACACATTGTTGGGAATTCGGTTTCACGGAAGCAAGCAGCTTACGTCTTACAGCACGAGAACAGCGAAAAGACTGTCGCTTTTGTTCCACCGTGTGGCGCCCGCCGGGGACGCCGTGATGTGGGGATGGCGGGCAGGACTTATTGGACAGAAGCGGTGGGGGAACAAACCGACTCTGAGTAACTAGCAAAAGGCAAAGAGAAAATAAGGAGAGAGACATTTCAGTATAATTCACGGGAATAATATAATAATAATTTATGGGGTTTTACGTCCCAAAACTGCGATATGATTATGAAAGACGCCGTAGTGGAGGACTCCGGAAACTTCGACTATGTACCTGCCGTTCTTTAACGGGCACCTAAATGTAAGCGAACGGGCCTGTAGCATAACGCCTTTATCAAAATTAGGTCACCGCAGCCGCGACTTGATGGCACGAGAATTTCGTCAGCAGTTTAGATAATTAAAGAAAAGACGCTCTAATGTTTCAAGCCAGGCCGGATTTCCTTAGAACTCGTAGTTATAAAGCGAGATTCAGTAAAGAAGAAAAATGTGGATGCCATGAGAAAGCTAAATACACGGTGGAGCTTGTTTTATTTCAATTTGGTGAAATCCACAAGAGTTTATGTTCGTACCTTGCGTACATGAAGACTTGGGTTTTAGCAGCAAGAATGAATATTTAAACAGGTCCGCGATAAAAAAAGTAATAGTCATTTAGAGGGTTGGTGGTGGAATAGTAGGATAAAAATAAAAGGATAACATAGATAGTGGAAAAACTGTCACTCTGCCGTAAGGCACAAAAAGTTGCGCGAATTTATGCGTGTTCTTTTTTCTACAAAACGAAAGATTTAATTGGATGTACACAAGGCATTAGGCCGAAATTAAAGATAATGATACCTCTTTTTACCTCGGTGGCGCATAGGGCCGCTATAAAGGGGACGGTGATAGCATCCATGCATACATTCATTCATGGCTTCGCAACCAAGAAACGAAAAGACCTAACAACATCAAGGAGAGGGGAACCGGTTCAATGCAGAAGTGGTAACCTGCTTTATAGTCCTTAGAGAACACCCGTTCTGTTGAAGATAGCTGTGAACACTCGATTCCTCAGAGGGCGCGACAGGAGTTCGCTACAACGTGAAGCCTTTCTGGCGGCACATGATCGCTCTTGCTTTGCAATAAAATCGTAGAAATTCCGGAGGTCCAACGTGGCATGATGACGAAAGCTGTAAAGACCTCGCAGACCTTAAAAGCCGCCAGCGTTCCGCTGAACGAAAATGTCAGGACTAATGCGAGAATTTGCGTCGTCGACGGTCTTGCGGCCGTTGAAGCTATCAATTCCGTACCTCGCCACTTCCCACTGCCAAACTGTCTTTCGCACTTGGATCGTTTCATAGTAAACGGCACATAGTCACACCATAATAAAAAAAAGAGAATGTCTTACTCTTTTCGTCGAGTTCATGACTCGCCACGTATATGACTCTAAAAAGACACACGAACTCTCGTTTCGGTCTCACGTCTCTCCGAAGAGAGTATGTTGATCTCCAAAGAGAATTCGCATGCCTCTTTAAAGAGAATCATGAGCGTGGCATCTCTGCACTCAGAAAAAATAGCCAAAGCACTCTTTTTCTCTCTTACAGTGGAGGGTGTATTTTAAATACAACTTCGTGTATATACCTTGTTACGTCCTTACGAATAGTCATTTTCTGCATCAGTGGCCACTCCTCACTGCACGCGCTGCGTTTCGCGCCCGGATATTTGTATACCGTCTTTATTTGCTTCTAAAATTCTCAAGCCAGGAACGAGGTGTTTGCTGGCAGGCGTGTTTGAATCGCTTCATATCTGTTACAGTGAAGATTTTTTTGTTTTCCCCTAGCATTTAGTATTGCTCAAAGCCCGCTGGTTCTCGTGTATTGACTGGATACCCTTTTTATAAATGCGCCTCTTACCGCAAAGGTGAGGATGCAACGAAAGGAAAGGAAAGGAGGAAATCCGCCCCTCAAAATAATTCCACAGCCGTGCATTAAACCCCCTCGGGCATAGTTTTGTTTTAGTTCGTTGAAGATTTGTAATCGATCAGTGTATTGCATAAAGCAATCACGTAAGGTAAATCGATGATGAAGGCATTGATGTACTCACACTTGACTAAGGTCCGGTACATGCACAAACAGAAATTGAGAGAGCCAACACGAAGAGTGACGAAAGCAACAAGGTTACCTGACCAAGCAACTCTTCACTATATGTTCTGTGTAGCGCTATGGGAAAAACAGCGTTTCCACTGCCTCCCAGTGCCTTTCAGCGCACTGGGTGGCACTGGAAACGCTGTACAGTGTGCCCCAGTGTACTGCAGCGCGCTGGGAGGCACTGGGACAAACTGTACAGCGTGGCCAGTGTCGCCCAGTGCGCTGAAAGACGGTGGGAATACTGTGCAGTGTGGCCCTGTGTCTTACAGAGCACTGGGAGGCACTGGCCACGCTGTACAGTGTCTGCCCGCGCACTGAGAGCACTGTCGGCACATTGAAAAAATCTGGGCGCGCTGGGTGGAAATCGTATAAGATTTGGCATTGGATTGCGAGAAGTCGGAAGAAAAACCTATCGTATATTTTCAACATATTACTCTACTGGTTGTCCTGCAAATATCTAGCTTTAGATTTAGTTAAGCGACGGACCTACGTATACGCTAAAGCAATCATCCGTCGAGCGTGCGCACGTGGGCTTTCTCTGAAGTGTGTGATCGAGTGTCGTGAATGTTGTTCATATAACTGCATCGAAAGAACTTATCATTCGCAACACAATATGACGTTAGTATAAGTCTGATAATCAACATCAATCTACTCTAACAGTCAGTCCTTCTATATGGGTTCGTACCGCTGAAAGACGCACGTCTCCGGCAACAGTGAGCCAATGTAACGCTCAGTCTCGGCGTTTTAGCTTCCTATTTGTGTAGTCGAAAGTGCAAACATGACCTCGCTTGAGTCAGGTATGATTGAAACTACATTTCAACGTTTATTACATTCTTCGTAATTGAATGTCCGCATTCTTCACAGCGTTCGTGGCGCGCGGAGTACAGCTCTAAGCCTAATGATCGGTTCGGCTAGATTGAACTACTGTGGCTGTATAGTACGCGAAACGTAAAAAAAAGACAGAAAGTATGTCCAAACGCGGGACGAAAACTGAAGAGTTCCGTGTGCAGTTTAGATGCACATTGTTTTCTTCATAGGTACGAATAACTGCTTAGCGAGTCAGTGTGATTGCCGCAACACACCTGCTTTTGCGCTAATATGCTTTGCGGCAAAACGTGCCAGATAGAAGTTCTGATCCCAGGCACCACATAATAAACAAATTAACTATCTTCTGCTAGGTTGCCGCGAGCACGAATAGATTGAAAGCTGCGTTTGTAATCGAGAAAAATGAATATGCTGGCTACCGGCAGTAGTCATAACAAGAAGAAAACAAGAGATCGATTGTGGTATTCAAGCTGTGTTGTAGCGGTAACGTGTTGGACTCAGTATGTAAGGTGCGTCGAGGTGGTGGGTTTGACTCCCGCCCGTCCGTTTAATGTTTTTTTTTGTCGCAGTGCTCGTGTTTATGCCCTAATTGCGATCTGGGCATGATCAAAGTTTTTAAAAACAATTTAGAAGACCGATTTCGCCCCGTAACGGGTGTCCCACTGTGTAGCGCGCTAGGGTCTAGCGGGCCTTGTGCAGCGTGCCAGCGTCCCAGTACCCAGCGCCACACTGGTCCGATAATCATGCATGGCATTGGGGCAGTGCCACAGGCTTTTCTGATAGGGAGGGTAGCGCATTCTTATCTAAGATACGTGCGGGTCATCTAACGCGTCTGTTTCCGACCGCAGAAAGTGCCCCATTTATCACGGGAGAATCGACTTCAGCCGAAGGATGCGTTCGGTGCCTCGAAATGTTGCCCTCTCTACTCGATTCAGCCGAACGACCGGTGGGTGGTGGTCGCGTGGACCATAGCCGCGCGCAGGACTTTCCATTAAGGGGGACGGGGGGCAGGGGGCGAAGTTTCACCGCAGCGCCCCCCCCCCCCTTTCTCGACTTCCTCCCCCTGAGAACTTCCGAATTAGAACGCAGTGCAAACACGAGTTATTAGGAGGATTGGAGGGGGGTGGAGGCGTCCGCTTCCTCTGCCTCTACACCTTCCCATGCGCACACCCACGGCTCGGGCCATTGAGTTCACAGAGAATAGAGTAGCAAAGATCGACCATTGGTAGTGCAATGCTTGCTGATGATTATTGGTCATCCTCTTTGTTTCTTAAGAGACGTTTCGAAAGATTCGTTATAGCTCCAATGTGCTCCTCTCTGCACAGTGCACAAATGTACGCGTGCCGCAAATTAATTCAGCCGTGAATTCACTGAAGCTCTCTTGCGCAGTCCGTCCAAGGCTATTGTGATGGCGCTTTCGTCATTAGCACAACTATCGCTTCGACGAGACATCAGTCTCGTCGAAGCGTCGAAGAACGGCGCGTAATCGTTTAGAGTCTGTAGGGCGAAGCTCTGACGTCAAACGCACCATAATAGCTGCATGCCAGGCTCTATTCTCTAGTTCCAACATTTGCGGCGTACTATACGACAGGGTGGTCCTGAATGGTGCATAGTTGCAGGTGCGTAACTTCAGCTATACGACCATTTCTTGTCACTCGTCACAGAAACCGTAGTACGTGCAAAGACGTGCCCTTTTTTGACCTTTCGCCACCAGTGGTTGCTCAACCTGCTGTCATATAGTGATTCTCACTAAAAAAGATCACGGGGCCCCTAATGCATTCACCTAAGACGAGTCGCAGGCGAAAGCCATCTTATTATTATTTTTTTTTTCTTTTCAGTCGATGTACTAACTCTCCCCCCCTCCGATAGCTTTCTGCACCTAACGTGGTTTTCCACTGCCTTCTGGATCGGTCCATGTTTGACCAACCAACGATATCATATGATGACGTCGTCATGGGACGTGATGATGACGCAACAATTTTGGCTATTTGTGATGATGTGATGAAGTCATATGGTCAGGTCATCACGTGATGATTTTTTGCATCAGTCGTCTTCACGCCGCCGACACCGACGGCATTGTTGTGTTTGATGAGACATCGTGTTAATGATATACTTGCGGGGGTTTTACGTACCAAAACCACCCCATCATTGCGAGGCACGGCGTAATGTGGGACTCCTGATTATTGTAAGCCACCTGGTATTATTTCACGTGCGGTTAAATAGGAGCACATGGGTGTTCTTTACATTTCGCCCGCCTCGAAATGCGACGGCCGTGGCCGGGAATCCAACCCGCGCCCTCGAGCTTAGCAGCGCGACTAGGATTCTCATTGAAAAGTACGACTGTCTGCGACACCGTTCTATCGCAGTGAAGAAATGTAGCGCGAAAGGTAACGCCATGGAATGGTAATCACAGTTTCAATGGGACAGGCTCGTCAGGTATGTTTATCGGAGTCTCATCCAGAGGCTTGTGCTGCCCTGACAAACGGCACCTAATTTAGCGCGACCAATTGGTATGCTAAAAGCAATTATGAAAAGAGGAGGAGGGAGCATACCGTATTCGGTGGCAGAATGACCGCCGCTAGTCGAGGAAGGCACGACTAACAAACAGGCCAGAAGACTAGTCTCCCTTTATTCACGTCAAACGCACTTTTTTCGCGTTTCTTAGGCAACTAAATTCAAGCACAACACATGAAGAAACGCGAGTGTCCGCAAGCGAGGGACGCTCGGTCCCATGTTGAATGGGGAACGCTCAGCACGCAGAAGGCACACACACACACACACACACACACACACACACACACACACACACACACACACACACACACACACACACACACACACACACACACACACACACACACACACACACACACACACACACACACACACACACACACACACACACACACACACGCGCGCGCGCGCGCACGCACGCACGCACGTACGCGCGCACACGCACGCACACACAACAAAGCTACGTAGACACGTATGGCAGACACAACAGCTGGCAAAAGTGTGTCACTTGGGGCGGGGGCCTCGTCCCGGCAGACTTAATGCCTTTAGGTAGCACGCTAGGGTTTATTGTTCAGTTGCCACCTCGTGCAAAGATCACGCACCCTGTTAAGCCCTCTGGCCGGGATCGATCTCACGACCTCCGGTTCAGCAGCCGAGCTAGTAACCGCTGTACCTTCGAGGCGGACCACGCTATTGAGCACAACTGCATCGGAATTTTTTTCTGAGCGCCTACCTGGAAAATAAGGTCATTGTGAGTCCGTGACCGTTGCCAACAATACCGCATCATCAGCAAGAAAAAGGGGACCGATTTGTTCACAAGCTTTCCGATTTATCTCGCCGAGCTCGGTCCAACTAAAGCGCTCTCTCCTTTTGCACAATCACCGGCTCATTCCAGCCGGAGAGATAAGGAACTCCTCTCTAAACAGGCTATTTTCTAAGATAGAAAGAAAGAGTTCCTTTGACCGGGAAGAAGGATGCTCGTTCCTGCCAGTGCTTTTGTTGGCAGGGACATATATTCGACGTCAGTCGGAGCGGAAGAGAAGCAGGACGTTATAGCACCCTACATTAGACGTGATAGCCAAGAAAATAAAGCGAAAAAAATTACACTGCTCCCACTAAAGGGAACCATTAGCCATGTGGGGATGCGCAGCAATGCATGGGTCGACTTAAAGTTCCGTTCATCACGGATACCTTGCCCGATGTTAACGCGTCCTTGCAAGTGGAGCACCCCAATTTACTCTAGTTGCTGTTACTCGTCCCGAACTCTTGTTGGGGCACCGCACGCGGGTTCATTGCCAGGCCACGCGGGAGCACGTGGCTTCATCGCTCGTCTGCAGAATACTGTTCCCCGACGCCGTCACGTGATTGCTGAGAGAGTGTAAGGGGGAGAGTCCAAAGCGTCTTACCCAGCCCCTTACACAGGCCCGAACGCCCTAGCGCATGCCAGCACACATGGTTCCCGATCGGATGGTCGCCAATGGAAGGACGGACACGGCCCCGAGCAAAAGCTGCTTCGCATCTAAAACAAAATAAAGCTTGTGTTGACTGACCTGTGTAGCTTGTGATAGCGGTGTTCCAAAAACCTCTCCTCACCAACAGCTGGAGCGCACCAAAGAAATAATGAATTACAGAGAATAAATTTTCTTTCCAGGGCTGGGACTTAGACCCAGAACCCTTCCCTGTCTGAAGGCGTGTGCCTTGAAACACGCGCCATGCTTGCCGACAGTTAACTGAACTGAAGCTTAAGGATGCATCATATCGACGATGCAAAAAACAACTCTGAATCACTACACTAGCTATGGGCGCTTCATTGAAGTATTCCATGTTGGCGGACAAAAAGTTATCAACTGGAGAACGTGTCAGGTCGATATCAAGAATAGCGTATTTCAGGAAAATTCCGATTCCGAAAAAATTCCTAACCAATTAACGTTTCCATTTATCGTGTGATGGCCGTTTCGCTGCGCCGTTCTTGAGGCTGACGAACGCTGGAAAGAACGTGAAGGACGCCACGCCGAGTAAGCCCGAAAACAGAGTTCCTGGTACGGCCACTACCTGTGAAGAAAGGAAAGGAGAAAGAAAAAAAAAAACGCCAGGCCTGCGCTGAAACCGCAGCACAGTCACAGCGAAAGCTGGAACAGCGGAGTTTCTAGAGCCCGTTAAGCTTTCTTGGGGCTACAATACAAGTAGACAAGAAAGGTACCCACTACGCCATAAATCACAATTTTTGTGAAGTTGGGAAGCACCTACTAAGCCATTATTCGTCATTCTGCGGAGAAGCGAGACACCAGCTGCACGTCTGCAAGGCATTATGTGCACTTTGTTGACGCGACGACTGATGACGATGAAGAATTATGGCTCAGCCCTTTGTAATGGGTTGGAAGCTTTAAACGGCCCACCAGTTATGTAATTTGCATTGGGTGACTCCCGCTCGCTATTTCCCTCTCCCGTCATGCTGCATAACATACGTTGACGTGGGAGAGAGACGGGAGGGGGGGGGGGCGAAGAACATTACTGAGACCCCGAAGAAATGGATCATGCGCTCATGGGCTTCCTTGGCAATCAATCCAAGTGCACTTGCGAGGAACCCACTACGCTATAAAGCATTGTAATTTTACTGAGACCCCGAGGAAATGAATCTGCGCTTATAGGCTTCCTTGGCAACCAATACAAGTGCACTTGCGAGGAACCCACTACGCTCTAAATCATTCTAATTTTTGAGAAGTAGGGCAGCAGGCACTGTGCCATTTTTCGTCATTTTACGGTGATCCGTGGCACCTGCTAAACGCATGTAAAGCATTATGCGCACTTTGTTGATGCTGTGCCTGGTGACGACGAAGCATTATTGCAAGATCTTTGTAATGGGTTGGAAGCATTTCACAACCTACTCGTTGCGCAATTCGCATTCTGTGACGCCTGGTTACAGAATTCGCGTTGTGCGACGCTTGGTGCTTATTTTACTCTTCTACCACGCTATATTGCATATGCTAATGTGGTTCCTTCCCGACATGAAGCCTGTATAGGACCTTTGTGCAAAGCAGTTTCAAGCACCGGCATGGCTCAGAGGTTGAATGCTGGGCTCCCACGCAGAGGGCCCAGGTTCGAACCTCGTTCCATCCTGGCATTTTTTTCTATTTAGTTTTTTTCTTATTTCGGTCGATACTGGTTACGGACACCGGCGGCGGCGGCGGCGGCGGACAACTACGGCGCCAAAAACGGCCGGTGAAATGATCTCATAACAGCTTGCGCTGTAAAAAGAAGGAAAGAAAGGAAAAGCAGCAGGTCAGGCACGCTCACGCCAAGCTTCGCTTGCGCCCATTTTCACAATTGGGGAAGGGCTCCTGATTTTTAAAGACGATAGTCTTTCTTGGGATACTTGAACGCAGACATTTTGATCTATCTATCTATCTATCTATCTATCTATCTATCTATCTATCTATCTATCTATCTATCTATCTATCTATCTATCTATCTATCTATCTATCTATCTATCTATCTATCTATCTATCTATCTATCTATCTATCTATCTATCTATCTATCTGTCTGTCTGTCTGTGACACGATTTAGCCACCCGTCAAAGTTTAAGCACTTGCTGAGTTCCTAGCCATCTTGAACTGGTAGCTGCGTTCATAACTGTGAACAGTCTCGATCAAAAAGCAAATATTACGCATATCTGAGGCGCAACGTCTATACGTAAATATCAGGTAGCGTGTTCCTTTAATAGAAAACACATAAATACGTAATTCTTAAGACCCCAGTGCTTCTTTGGCTGCGCTGAAAATGCGACGCTCTGCACGAAAAGGCCCTCTGCCGACAATATGGTGCTGCCACCTTGCAGTAGCCCTGGGAACAGCATCACGGGTGGTCGCGGATGAGACCAGAACTCGTGTAGTACGGCCGGCAGACGACTATCGTCTTTCGACGACATTTGCAGCGAAGCTCGCAGATACGCGGCCAATTTTTTAACAGTGGAGCTGTTTCAGCCGGGCGCAAAAACTTTGGTGTCCGCAGAAAACCACGAGTGGGTATGCGCCACAGGAATTGGCCAAGCACCACTACCGAGTACAGCAGGTGCGAGCGTTAAACGAAAGCTCTGCCCGGCGGAGTGGAGGACGTGAAACACGGGAATGAGAGGAAGAAAAATAGAAAGAGATAGAAAGAAAGACAGAGAGAAAAGAAAGCGAGAAAAAGAGAGAAAGAACGTTACGCAGAGAAAAATAGAAAAATAGAGAGGAATAAAGAAAATAAACATATAAAACGTACAAAGACAGAGAAAGACATTGAAAGAGAGAGAAAGAAAGAGACAGAAATGAAAAAAGACAGAAAAAACAGAGGGCAAGACCAAAAGAAAAACAGAAAAATAAAGAGAAACAAAGAAAGGGGGATAAAGAAGCAGAGGGATAGAGGAAAAAGGGAAGAAAGAGAATTAAATATAGAGAGCGAGCAAGGGAAAGAAATATATAGGGAGATAAAGAAAGAAATACAAAGAAATACAATGGGGCAGGTACAAAAAGCAGAGACCAAGAAACAGAGAGAAAGAGAGAGAAAGAGAAGGAAGAAAAAGATAAACAGAAACAAGGAAGGCCACCCAGCTTCGCTGTTCAGGCTTGGCACCCCTAGTGGGAAGCTGCTATTATTTTTTTAGATACACACTGGAATGATCAAATATGGTTATTGACCGGCATACGAGTTTTGTTAAAAGAATTGGGTATGCTGAAAGTAAAGTTACGAGACATTGCTATTATTCATAAGCGTTATGCCTGATCAAACGCGAAAATTGACCGGCGTCCCGCGTCAGCGGCATCAACCCGAGTGCTCCACAAAATCATCATCACTTGAGAACGCCACCATATGACGTCATCGCGACGTCACTGATAGCCAAAATTCGTTACGTCTCATATCTTCACTACCCTTACTGTGGACGTAACAATATCTTCGTCACATGACATCATTGCTTGGTCAAAGGTGAGCCGACTCCGGAGGTGAGGAGCAGAGAGAGAGAGAGAAACGAAGAGGAAAGGCAGGGAGGTTAACCAAGCTCTGGCTCGGTTGGCTATCCTGCACTTGGGGTGGGGGAAGGGGGAATAAAAAATAAATGTTAATACATAGGAAGAAACAGATGGATGAACAGTTAGCTTGAAGCTGCACAACACGAACTCGCTCTGGTAGTTCACAGGCGCTCGTGAAGTCCAGTGGTCCACAAGAAGCATTAGAGGGCTTTCGTGGCCCTGCGCATATGCGAGACCGTAGGCCAAGGTCCCAAGATCTTCTTTTCTGCCAGTGGTTTTGAATCAAGGTGACGGAGCTTGACTTCCATACTACGTCGTTGAGCCTGGTATGATGTACAGTGGCATAGAATGTGTTCAAGCGTCTCCTCGCAGGCGCAAATGTTGCATGTCGCACTGCTGGCCATTCCAATGAGACACGAACACGCATTCGTAAATGCCACGGCCAACCAGGTGTGGCACAGTAAAGTTGCATCGCGTCGTGAGAGCCCGGATGGCAAACAACAACTTGTAGTGCCTACGATCCTGGGGCCATTGCAAAATCACGTTAGTTGTAGAGTGTTTTCGGAAGGAGGCAGTGGAGGTTCAGTAAATCGACTTAGAAGAAAAGAACACGGATTTCGCCTCCCAGTCGACTGAGATGGATGCCTAAAGTACCTTGTGAGTTTTTGTCGCAAGGATATAAGGTGCGCCAAATTTCGCCCATTTTTCATTCGCGATTCTATTGTTCAAAATTATTGTGTCACGGGAAGCTTGGTCATTAATTTAATTGCCTACTCGAGAAATATAGATTATAATACTTGTTCAGGTACATTTTCATTCCTGACGAAAGTGTTATTTGCGTGGCGGGATTGAAGCTAATAAAGCCACTCATGTTTTCATGTGTATTTGAATAAAAAAGGTTGCCATGGGCTGTGACCTAGCACTTCCCCATAACAGCTATGGAAGCGAAGGTATTGGCAAGGCAAGCCGTGAAGAACACGTGGCAAGGTCGTCTCCTGTGCGCCACGCCACATCAACTACATACAACACAAGCGCAGCTGTCACTAAGAAAACAAAAAAGGGGGGCACCCTATATTGTTCTTGCGAAGCTTCGGTGTTCACGTGCGGAGTTACCGGCATCGGCAAAAGGCCTAGGATTTACGTAACGAGAGAGTTTCTCTTCACGCAGCCAGAGGCATGCCCAGCATCATGTAGCGCGCTCGTCGTACGAGCGTACTTACACATACATGGCTAGAACGTCTTGAGTTTCATATTGTGCACAGGCAGCTGTGAAAGCGACGAATGGAAATCCAACCTACGCACAATGTTCTGAATGGATTTGTGAATAAATAAAGCGAGTCGCCTAAGCTGCGCAGAGGCTTATATTTCGGTTGCGAGAAGCTTTCAGGTGAATGCGATAAGACAGGATGCTCTTGAGGATGTCCCGGATGTCGACACGCGTATCTTCTGATCTTGCATTAACTGCGACTCGCAACTGGAAACGAAATGTGGGTGCCATATTCTTCTATTGTTAAGTCGTAATGGAGAGTAGCCTGCACGTTTCATGTTTAGTCATTGCAAGGGCTCTTGCTCAAAATGCAAAAAGAGATAGATTTAAAGGAACTTGCGCGCGGATATCTTTAACAGCCTTCCATAGAACGAAATACAGTAGGTTTTGAAGGAAGCGCTAGCTTGTTGGCGTACGCATGCTGCGGGCTGCGTGTATAGTTGTGCATGCTGCGTGCACGAACAACTGTACTTACACTCTTCCAACATTCCAAACGAATGATAGCAAACTGTTCTCTCCTGATATTTTGCGTATGGCTTGCTTACGTCTTAGTTTAAAACCGCCGACAATACTTGTAGAGCGCAAGCGCGATGTGTGAAGGTGCTTCACAAGCAGTGGAACGCGAAACGACAAAACAAAGCCAGCTCGTGACAAAGAGCTAACGCCGATATTTCTCTTTATCGAGTAAAACAAAGGATTCCACGGCATTATAAGCCTTTGCTAACAGAGTCCAGGCTTTTCTTTTAGTCACGCTCGCGAGGAGCATCATAAGAGCTCAAGCACATATACATTGTCGTGAATTCGGTTTCGCAGAGGCAAGAGGCATAAGTTGCGTTAGTCAGTGCCAACAAACATAAATCTCTGGAGTCAATGCTGAAAATGAAAAGTACAATAAAATATAAAATTACCTGGCCGCGCAGCACTTTGTTATATCTTCTGTATAGGGTAACACATTCTTATCTAATACACGTGCGGGTCATCTAACGCGTCGTTTTCCGACTGCAGAAAGTGCCCCGTTTATCACTGAAGAATCGACTTCCTTGGATGATGCCTTTGGTGCCTCGAGATGCTGCCCTCTCTAACACCCTCTGGCCCAACGGCTGGTTGGTAGTGGTCGCTCGGACCATAGGTGTGCAAGCCGTTCTCCATTAGGGGAAAGGGGCCTGGAGGATGATGCTTCACCGATGCGCCCCCCCTACCCCCTCCCCACATAACATCCGGGTCACTGCCACTGATACCCTTTAGATTAGGACGCAGTACAATAACAAGTAATTAGGGGCGGGGGTCATCTGCCCTATCTGTGCCAACCCCCCCCCCCCCCCACCCCACGCCTGCTCCGCCTGTGCGTACGGCTATGTCTGGGACCATTCAGTGCACAGAGAACACAGTAGCAACGATCGACCGTTGATTGTGCAATGCCTGCTGCAAATGGACGAGCGCCTGTTACGAAAGATCGTTTAAATTCACAAGATGCTCCCTACTGCACAGATGCGCGCGTGCGGCAAATTGATTCAGTGGTGAATTCACAAAGCGCTCTATTGCGTCGTTCGCCATTAACAATTGCCACGGCGCTTTCGTCATTACCACAGCCGTGGTTTCTACATGGTGCTTGTATGTCAGTGCCAGTCGATGTAGAGTTAATTGATGGCATCATCAATACAAGCGTAATCTAGAAAAAATCATCCGCTGAATCGATCTTAGCGTAGGGGCGAAGGAGACACTACCGTTAATTCGGTAACGTCATTGCGCCTGTTGCCTCGGTATTGCAATTTTGTTCTTTCGATACATTGTTTCAGTAACATACCCCCTAAAGAAAAGGAGATGGGCAATCTTTAAGAACTCGCTTTTGTAGCCCATTTACAGCAGGTGAACGATAATATCGGTAATGGAATACAGAACTTAATCAAGTCACCTAACGGGGAGGCTGAAATAAAATTAGGACAACGAATTTTAAACCAGGAGTGAACGGAAGCCTCTAACGGTGCAGAAGGAAGTTCTGTCGTGCAGGAACAACACTATGATCAGCAACTTCACTCGCAAATCCTTCACTCGCAAATCCTTTCCTAGGGCCAGGCTTGCGCATGTCCTTGGTTTCATTTCATCTATCCCTTCCCTCCTCCAGAAAGAGTAAGGAAAGCGTTGTGCCCCTCTATGAGGCAGTTGTCAGCCTGCGCTCTCCCTATTTCCTCTGTGTCTTGTGTATTTGTATACGCACCTTAAATAAATAAACAACTGGTTGTACGACCTGAAAGTTGGACTAGTTTTACAGCTTGAATGATGAATCGAAAATGCAGCGGTGTGCAGCACATGATAATACGACTAACATCAGGCACGACATCATCAGCGGTGCTGTATTTATTCGCTGCTTAAGCTTTATCGCGTTTCACTGCTACCACTCTCATTAAAAAGCCGCGTACGCATCCGTTCCTCTGCACAACACAAACAGCAGCAAATAAAAGCATTCCTTTTCCGACTCTTAAACCTCTTCAGTCTTCATTCCGTCTGTGAATTATGAATACCCTGTATTAGCTCTTGCTCTTTTGTTTTTTCGTCATTGATATTCCGCGCAAGACTTTCAATCAATGTAGCAATACTTATTCTAATATTTGTTAATGGCACTCGGAGCTGTGCATAGTGTGTACGGCCGCTTTCTTGAAGTTCAACACAAAGCTGGGCAGAGATACTCAGAAAAGTATTCCGGAATGCAGATATCGAAATACATGGGCTGGAAGCCTAAAATAGATACTGAGATGCATTTGTATTGGACGTAACGGGAAATTTTGGAGACACATTTGTAAAAAGACGAAAAAAGTATCCCGGAATACAGTTACAGGGATACAGATACAGGAATACGAATACTGTAATACTTTTGTGATATCAATTACACGAACAGTCTCGGTTGATATTGGTCGTCGCCGCCGTCATGTACCGTATATGTTTATATATACACACACACACATATATATATTATAAAGATGTTTATTGGCGGACACTCGGCGAAGATGATCGACAGCGACAGTCAAGGCGGGGCCGACTCTGCGCGAGCTGCGCTCTGTCCGAAGAGGGCAACCCACTAGAAGGGGCCGGAGAGGACGACCCACTTCAGGGTTCCAATAAGCTTCGCTACAATTACTCCGGGTGCGAAGAGGGAGCCGCCTGGCGACCTAACAACTTGTCACAATGAGCGGGTCATGGTACGCCTTAAGGCGCTCCACGTTTACAATGTCGCGCCCTCGACGGCGCATGTCCGAGGATGGATCGATGGGTTCGATCAGGTAGTTTACAGGAGATGTGCGTTTACAGGAGATGGCGTACCATACAAATAAGGTCGGAACTTCGTAAGGGCCCAGATGATTGCCAGGCATTCTTTCTCCGTGACGGTGTAATTGGTCTCGGCTTTAGTAAGCGTGCGACTTGCATATGCCACGACATATTCCGGAAACCCAGGTTTGCGCTGTGCAAGGACAGCGCCGAGGCCCACACCGCTGGCGTCCGTGTGTACCTCTGTAGGGGCCGCAGGGTCGTAGTGGCGTAGTATCGGAGGAGACGTCAACAAATGACGGAGCTTCGCGAAAGCGGCGTCGCACTCCGACGACCACGTATTGAGGGGCCCGTTGCTGCCAAGGAGCTTCGTCAGCGGCGATATGATGGTCGCGAAGTTTCGTATGAAGCGCCGAAAGTAGGAGCATAGTCCTACGAAACTGCGCAGTTCTTTGACGGACGTAGGTTTGGGGAACTCTGTCACGGCCCGAAGCTTGGCTGGATCGGGGAGAATTCCGTCCTTGGATACGACGTAGCCTAGTATTGTCAGCTGCCTTGCTGCA
Source organism: Rhipicephalus sanguineus (assembly GCF_013339695.2). Classification (NCBI taxonomy): domain Eukaryota; kingdom Metazoa; phylum Arthropoda; class Arachnida; order Ixodida; family Ixodidae; genus Rhipicephalus; species Rhipicephalus sanguineus. The sequence continues at coordinate 70,137,186 of NC_051184.2, read as the reverse complement.
AATCGGCACTTCTTTAGGTTCAGTTGTAGCCCGGCGTCGCTCAAACGCGTCAAAACAAGCCGCAGACGTTGAAGATGCGTGGAGAAGTCCGGGGCGAAAACGACGACGTCGTCGAGGTAGCACAGGCACGTGTGCCATTTCAAGTTGCGCAGAACGGTGTCCATCATGCGCTCAAAGGTCGCGGGCGCATTACACAGCCCAAACGGCATGACGTTGAATTCGTACAAGCCGTCGGGTGTGACAAACGCTGGCTTCGGTCGAGCGTCATCAGCCATGGGGACTTGCCAGTACCCTGAGCGCAAATCGAGCGATGAAAAGAATTCTGCTCCTTGCAGGCTGTCAATGGCGTCGTCTATTCGAGGGAGGGGATAAACGTCTTTGCGGGTGATCTTATTGAGTCGTCGGTAGTCCACGCAAAACCGCACAGAGCCGTCCTTCTTCGCAACGAGAACGACTGGAGACGCCCATGGGCTGTTTGAGGGTCGAATAACATCGCGGCGAAGCATGTCTTCGACTTGCTCGGTAATTACACGACGCTCTGTTGGCGACACGCGATATGGACGTTGCCGCAGTGGTGGTTGGGCGCCAGTGTCGATGCGATGCGTGACAGCAGACGTGCGGCCGAGAGAAGTTTGCGCGACATCGAACGAAGAACGAAATTCTTCCAACAGGCACAGAAGCTGGGAGCGCTGGACCGACGTAAGGTTGTCAGCAATGGAGGAAGCAAACACGTCAGTGGGTGACGAGTCGGATGTGGTAACAGCACTGAGCGTACGGGAGCTGGCACAGTGCGTGTCACCCGGTGCGTCCATAACTTGTGCGTCTTCGAGGGCTTCCGCTCTGCCGAGACATTCCCCTCGCACCAACGTAACAATGTACGGGGATGGGTTCGTAACGAAAATATCGGTGTCGCCCTGAGTGACTTGCACGGTCGCAAATGGCACCAGCAAACCTTTCCTGGTGAAAACGCGGTCAGAGGGAGAAAGGAGTGCAACGGTGTCGGAGAGACCGGTGCAACAGACGGACACAGCCGTTGACGAGTTTGCAGGAACTGTTGTGTCGTCTTTGACGAGTACCTTGGTCGTAGCCGATGGACTATTCGCCGGCGTCAAATTGGAGAATGGTGAGAGCTCGATTTCGGCTGGTGCGCAACGAATTACGGCATCGTGGCGAGCGAGAAAATCCCAACCCAGGATGACGTCGTGAGAGCATGAAGAAATGATGATGAATTCGACGGCGTACAGAGCGTCCTGAATAATGACACGGGCTGTACACACCGCTGTCGGGTGAATACTTTGGGCGCTGGCTGTACGGAGGGAGAGCCCAGAAAGCGGCGTCGTCACTTTTCGTAGTAGTCGGCTAAATTTAGCGTCCATAACGGATACGGCAGCTCCAGTGTCCACAAGGGCCAATGTGCGCACGCTATCTACAAACACGTCTACTACGTTCGATGGGCTATGCTGAGGGCTTTGGCAGTTCGATAGCGTCGCAGCCCTTGCCTCTTGGACTGCGACGACTAGTTTTCCTGGTCGCGCGCGACCGGGCGGGGCCGCATCGGTGACAGTGAGCGGCGTCTTGGGGACGGCGAACGGCGGGTAGATGGAGACGGGCGTGACGTCGGTGACATAGGCGGCGGCTCGTAGTATGGGCGGCTGGACTGGCTGGTGACGGTCGATCCGAATCGAGGCGCCTGCATGCGATTGCAATAGCGGGCGACATGACCGGCGCAACCGCACGCAAAGCAGATGGGGCGGTTGTCGGAAGTGCGCCATCGGCTTGCCGGGCTAGGTCCCATCCATGTCGCAGGACGCGAGGGACGGGGTGGCTGCTGATATGACTGCATGGTGGGCTGCAGTCGTGGCGTATGGATGACGTCGGCGTACGCAGCCGGCACACTCTCTTCGAAGGCCTGAGGCCTTGCGACGGCTCCGGCGTAAGTATGTGGGGGAACCACAGGAA
>NC_051184.2:70055128-70135127 GCF_013339695.2 Rhipicephalus sanguineus | reverse complement strand
TTAACGGGCAGAGGCACCGATGCTGCAAAGGGGACGGGAGATGCGTAGGGCAACATGTGCCTCGTGCTCTTTCGCCCGCGTATTTTAAGCGCTTTTACACGCACACCAGCATGCTTCAGCGCCCTCTGGAACACTGCACTCGTGTTTACTAGGTTTACATGACACTGGTTAGTGTACTGGTTCACTAGTATAAACAATGTACGAGTGAGTGCAAGTATCAATACTCTTTATTGGCAGCAAACCAGCAGTTGCTCTTTCGATGCAAGAAATAAAACTATGGTGTTGAAACCATTATCGGGAGACCGTAAATGGCTCTCCTTCGTCGCCACAGACAAAACGAACAGGAAAAAATTCGGCAGATCCCACGTACCGTTGGAGTCGATGTTATGCGAAGCATGCGGCGGGTCGGTGACTGTGGCGTAACTTTTTTTACTGATCGACACGTTACAAAATGACGCCAAAGATTTGTATATATTTTATACGCACACATATACATGTTGAAGAGCCGCATATGTGTTATATAACCAGTTGTTTACGGTTGGGTAATGCTGCCAATGGCAATGTTGGTATTGCCAACACCAGAAGCGGTAAGCTGATATGTAGTGATTATCCGTGTCCCGAGAACGCACGCACGTTTCACGAGCCCGTGTGCATGTGTGCAAGAAGTTCTTGACAGTTCTTGAACAAGGACATCATCACCGTGATCAGTGAGTACCAGCAGCTGGTCATGACTTATTATAAGATCCGGTCGTGATCGTGGTGACGAGGGGTCCATGTGTATTGAAGTATGTCGTATAGTAGAGCTGTTGGAATTCGTGGATGCCTCGGTCATTTCGTCAAGACATTGTCTGTCGACAGAGCCGGCGACATGTCAGAAGCTGAAGCCACCCGTCGCGTTGGTGAGGTATAGGCCGTCGAGGCTGGTAGGCCTGGATAGTGCTACGTAGACCAACATCACTGGATGGTGTTTGTCGTATTCGTATGGGCGTATGTGGCCTACGTAGCCTAGTCTACAAAGCGGCTGTCAATCAATCTGGCATCATCCTCGGTCAGCATGAGGCCATAGCGCAACCTCGTAAGAAACTAAGAGGACACTGCGTCGTTCTGGTGGACGAAGTGACTTTACGGTGCGGTGATGTAGATATCATATGTAACTTTCGTTACAGTATTCCTCCGGGGTCGAGCAATGTTTCAATATAGCTTGCTGAATCATAGGAATAAAACATATTGTTTATTAGACTGCTATAAAAGCGGAGCCAACACTGGAACTACAGACGTTAGTCTCATATGACGCCTGTATCGTAGTAGTACACATCGCAGGAGTATCGTGTAGTGTTTATTGCTTTTTCGTAAAATTAGATAGCCAGCACCACAACCGCAATTGACGTTGCACCGACATTTCGCTTGCGTAGGCTGTTTTTTCAAACCAGTTTATAGACCTGGCGTGGCTCAGTGGTAGAATACCTGATTGCCACGCAGAATGCTTGGGTTCGATTCCTGCCGGGATCCTAATTTTTCATTCTTTCCATTCGTTGAGTCAACGCTGCCGACGTTGGTTTTCCTTAACGCTCTAGCATTTAAGTTACCAATGTCTGTTCTCGCCGTTCCTGGGTAGATATAGACTGTCAATCACCTATGGCGCATACCCGTACACCGCGGCCCGTGGTAAACGGGTATGTGCCACACGTGCCTAGTGGAAAGGTTTTGATGACGTACGCAACAAGATTTTAACGTTATTCATGTCATGACCCGGCAGTCATATTAGTCAACTCCTCTTACCCTCCCATGCAAATTTTGGTTCACCAAGTTAAGGAGGCCATCATGAGAGCACCTAGACGTAGGCGGCTAGATAGATATCTAGATAGATAGATAGATACGTAGATAGAAACGCTCAAAGTGCCAGAGGTTCGCTAAGAAATGCTTCGCATTTAAAAACTGTTCTGTGGGCATGTGCTTTGTGAGATTGCAGTTGCCCCCGCCCTCTTTGGAACATAATTCAGTATGTGGCAAAGATACACACAAAAAATTGCCGCTCGCGCACGCTGGGTAAAGATTTGGGCGACTGTAAACTACACAACACTGACAGAGGCAACAAAGCTTCATAATGCAATCAGTGACCAAAATAACAGATATGCACGATTCAGCAAAATGAATATACTTGTCATCGCCGGGGAACCTGAATAAATCAATGCCTTCGCGGGTATCCGGAGCTCCTGCGGCACCAACAGCAGTACAGCGGCTACCAACCGTAACTTTAATGCGGTTACATGAGTGAATTACAAAAAGATTGATTGGTTGAAATAACTTTAATCAGGTCCTGCGAGACGCACCCTAGCGCGCAGTGGGCGACTCCCAGGTCGGGACCGTAAAGCCAAGCCTGTCGGCCGCTTCGCGGGCCTGCTACAAAAGATGCCTGCAAGAAAATGGAAAGCAGTGGAGCAGACTAACCAGCGGATGAAAAGTAACTGCGCGTCTGCGCAGTTACTGCGGCCCCCAAAGAGCAGCGGGGCAGGTTTTCTGCTTCGTCACTGGTCAGACAATCCAGAGTAGAAGTCACGTGGCAGGTTGATGACGTAAACAACTGAACGTCTGCTGCACATTATTGTGTCGCAATCGCTAAACACATTTAGTGGTCATATGTAGTGAGCACAACACAGAATTTAAATAATACCTTGCGATTATGTAAGAAACGGCAGTTCTTTTATTTTTTTGGCGAGAATGATAGTGCTCGTTTTTTAAATATTGCGCTTATTACGGCTCCTCTAGCGGGAGATTTGGCGTTCAGGAGGGCAGGATTTAAAAGGCAAGCGCAAAGGTCCAAGTATATTGGTCGTGAAACTTGATCGACATTAAGGTAGATAGACATCACCGCATGACGTACGATTAAAGCGCAACTAGGCGAGGAGGGAACAGATTACGAAAACCAAACACTCAATGGATTTTTTTAAATGCGAAGCATTCCTCAGCGGACCTAACGCACATTAAGTGCTTCCATCTACGTAGCTATCTGTCTCTTTACCCACACTCGTCTGGTTGCTCTCATAATCGTCTCCTTAACTTGGTGTAGACCAAAATTAGGACAGGAGGGTAAGACAGCTTGACGAATATGACTGTCTGGTCATGACATGAATAACGTGAAAATTCCGTCCCGTACATCGTCATATCCCTTATTCCAGACACGTATGGCCCATACCCGTATACCACAGACCGCGGCATGCGGGTATGCCCACAGGTGACTGACAATTTATATCTACCCAGGACCGGCGAGAAGAGAGATTCGAAATTTAATTGCGAGAACGTTCGCCCTCGCCCGCGATAGACAACGCCGACGCAGGAAGCGTCTACTAGCGAGTTTCTTTACATATGCAGCTTTTCTGGACACCAGCGGCCTAGTTCGCGTGAACGACACCACGTGGCGTATCGACCTTAAAGAATTCAAAAGTCCCGCCATGACGTATGCAGTGACGCGGCACTAAATAAAATAGAATCAAAAGAAACAGTACACACGCCCCGAGACTCGCTTCACCTCGGTGCGCAGAAAAGAGAGCGCTGTTTGTCGGCGTTATCTCGACGGCGACGACTGGCAATGAATTGGCAGTTTTCTAGACGTGCCATGCCAAATGTCTGGCCGTTATAGATGCGCCCACGATGCATGAAGAGAATCGTGTTTTTATTTGTTTGTTTGTTTGTTTGTTTAGATTCTTGCGCTGCCGTACCAGTGGGATATTGGAGCAGCATGCTGCTTTCCGAGTTTCTTTTTTCAGCTAGCGGGAACCATTATGTTTGGGTACGAACAGGATATTGTGGTTGCATAATAAACCGAATTTCCTTTCGTGTACCACTTGGGTGATGCTCGTTTGCTCCTTGCGTTACCTCAAATTAGAACTGGATAAGTTTGAGAACGCTAGGAATGAGAGTAAAAAAAAGGAAGTTAAAGATTGTTTTTATTTGTGTTCATTTAGTTCTTATTGAAATGTGGCTGCCACCGCAAGCTTGGCGCCGTCTAAGCGGGTGTGCAGAAATGATACAGTCGTTGAAAGATGATCTTGTACACCGGAAAATGTGAAATTGGTTAGTTTTTTTTGTTGGGAATGAACGTATAGTAGAACATATACGACTGACGTGTTGTGTAATAATCTCTAGATCTGCCGTCTATCGAGCTAAAAAAGGCACTTATCTATCCTAATTGCATTTCTTCTTTTTCTTTCTTTTTTTCCCTTTTTTTCTCACGGTCGACTGACTCATATGCTGGATGTCATTGTCTTGAATCCTGTTGGCGCAGATACACCAATAGGTTACTCTAATGGGCTGGAAGTTCTCCTGAAGATCTACTTTCATGTTCTGTAGGCGTAGTCTCGTTCAACTTTGCACTACAGCAAGCACAAAGTCGATCATGAATCACCTACTGGCCCAATCGTCCACTTTGATCAGCGCAAAGAAATTCAGAAGAGCGAATTTTTGGCGTTTTTGCGCTGACAACAACGATTGTTAATGCATCATAATATAATAACTATTCCTACAATCTCTCAAAATCACTTCTTTATTCTGTATCACTCCTGATGTAGAATACAAAATGCATTTGACTTGCTCAACAACGGGTCACAAGACACATATCAGAGAAAAGCGAACCCGTTAATTCCCCCTCCTTTCGTTCACCCAGCATGTGGAAATTTCTTCAGTTGTGAGTGGAGCTCCTTCTGTTGCCACGAAGATGTGCAGGCATTCCAAAGGAAATCTTAAACCTTTCTTTCCAGGAGGTTCCCTTAAGAGAACGATGGTGTTTATGCGCACAGGAATTTTGATAAGTAGTTTTTCGCTCGTAGCTATGACTGAAAAATACCAGTCTTCAACCAGATAAAGCCTAGCGAAATCTGCTTTTTCCCTTAAAGGAGTCCTGACACAAAAATTTTCGCCCCGCGTTTTTTTGCTGCAATGTGTTGCTGGGGGCCTATCAGTCAAAACACGGCACATCGTTTGCTGCAGCGCGTGGCAGATAATTAATTACAAGCTCCTCATTACCGACACAGCCTCAGTTTCGGTTTGACAGACAGATTTCTATAAGCGAAAGTGACTTCCCGGCTCTCATTAAGCCGGTGACGGAAGGACTTATCATACTGCAAGCCCGTCGTCTGGGTAACTCACGCTGTGTTAAACTGGTGTTCAAGGGAGACAGCCTTCCATCGCAAGTCAAAGTCGGCCACTTTCGACACGCAGTGCGACCCTTTGTGCCGAGGCCACTTCAATGCCGGAACTGTCTTAAGATGGGACACGTGAGCGCTGTTTGTACAAACCCTGCCGTGTGTTCGCGATGCTCAGAGTCGCACAGCACAGACGCCTGCCATGCAGAACATCGCAAGTGCGGCAATTGTCACGGCCCCCACGACGCATCGTCAAAAGATTGCCCAAATATGAAAAAGGAGATACAGGTGTTGAGGCAAATGGTCCGGGACGGCTCAACCCACAGAGAGGCTGCTGCCAAGGTGCGACGCCGGCGTTCTCATCGCCGGAGGCCTTCTCAGCCTGCTGCCGAAGCTGGGAACGCACCACTCCAAATGACCGTCCATACATCACCACAAGCGTCCAGCAACACCGGCAACGAACAGTCCAAGAAAGACGCGAGCATCATCGGCCCACCTGACGCATGGCCAGCGCTGCCGACGGTGGACCCGCCAACAGAGCCACAGCGCCGCTCGTCTAAAATCACTTCCGAACGACAGTGCGGGGATAGTCGAGATAAGGAGATCGTAGCCATGGTAAAGGCCCTCATGAATACGATTCGTGCGCTCCTAACTAGCATCGACACTCCGGCGGCTAAGAGTGCACTTCAAATATTGGATGCACTGAACCCGGTGCTGTCAAGCCTGGAAAAGCACCATGGCTCCTCCTCTGCAAGCCTTCCGTAAAGATGTCAAAGAAGCATCGATTTCCAATGGAATGCCCGAGGCCTCAAACCCCGCATATCGGATATTCGACCGTTTGTGTTCAAGAACCAATTCCCCATCATCGTCATTTGCGAGCCACGCCTTCACAATGCATTACGGTTATCTAGGTACGAAGCCTTCAAGTCGGCTACCTGCAACGAGCAGAGTAAAGTCATCGTTTATATCAGATGCGAGCTTACCTATATCGAACACCCAGTAACACCTGATGATAACAACCAGTATGTCTGCCTGACAGTAAAACGCAGGGACCTCACTTTCACTCTAGTAGGTGCATATATTTCACCTTCAAGCCGTTTTGACTCTGCAAGACTAAGCGCAATTTTATCAGCGACTCCTGGACCGTGGATTGTTACCGGTGATTTCAACGCTCACCACCCACTATGGGGAAGTCTGAAGATGGATCGTCGTGGAAGACAAGTTGTCTCCTTTGCGTCGGATCAAGAGCTGCGCTGCGTAAACGACGGCAGTCCTACGTTTCTACGGGGATTGACCTACAGCAGCTGCCTCGACCTCACGTTTGTGTCACGAAGCCTCACTCACAAGGTGCAGTGGTTTGCAGACAATGAGACCCATGGAAGTGACCACATTCCGACCTATTTAAAAATCAAGGGCCTGAGCAAATTACACAATTTCACCGCTACGCCTCGCATCGACTGGCCAAAGTTCAGGTCGCTAACAGAAGAGCGGTGTCAGGAAAATGAAGCTCGTCCTCTCGAAAATCTGGAGGGTATGATCAGAGATGCTGCTCACGAAGCTACTTATAATTTTGAACCTTCATCGAAATTTTGCGAGTATGAAGCGGAATTGGAGCGGCTCAGAGCTATCCGTCGCCGTGCCGAACGACGCTATAGGCGCACAAAATCCATTTACGACTTGAGGGAGGCGAGACGTCTGCAGAAGAAGATTCAGCGTCGAATCAACTCACTCCAATCATTCAGGTGGAAATCTTTGTGCGAGTCGCTTGATCCACACAAGCCTCTATCGCAAATATGGAGGATTGTTCGCGGCCTACGAACATCGCCGCACCAACATCGCCCCTTCAAATGCCTTGCTCTCCACCAAGGTCGCCGCGAAATTGAAGTCGCAGAAGATTTCTGCGTGAAGGTTGCCGGTCAGGTGTCCACGTCCACCACGCGTTACTTAGGAAGCGCGCCAGGTTCCAAAGATTCAAGAATGGACATTCTGTTCTCTCCAGAGGAACTTCAGGCAGCCTTGACTGCATGCAAGCGATCTTCATCACCTGGACCTGATGGAGTCACTTATCTGGCACTTTGCAACCTCGGTCAAGCAGCTCGGCGTGCCCTTCTGGCCGTGTACAATGACTCATGGTGCAACGGACTGGTACCGTCTTCGTGGAAATCCAGCCGCCTCGTTCCTCTGCTTAAGCCAGGTAAATCTCCTCTAGACTTGACCTCATATCGCCCCATCGCACTTGCCAGCTGTTTTGGAAAAGTAATGGAGAGGATGGTATTGACTCGCCTAGAGTGGTACTTGGAGCACTATAAGATATACCCTGAGGCTATGACCGGCTTTCGGCGTGGACGGTCGTCCATCGATAACGTTATCGACCTGGTTTCGTCGGTGCAACAGCAAAAGAGCCTAAAAAGATTAACTGCGGCGATGTTCTTGGACGTGAAAGGCGCCTACGACAACGTATCGCATGAAGCCATTCTGGATGTCTTGGCAAGTATTGGATTAGGAGGCCGTGTTTACCAATGGATTGACAGCTATTTGAAGGCCAGGACCTTCTTTGTACAGACTGAAGATGGTCCAACCACGCACCATTACACCTGTCGCGGCGTGCCTCAAGGTGGAGTTCTGAGCCCCACACTTTTTAACTTAGCGCTTCTTGGCCTGGTTGACGCACTTCCACGGTCTGTTCATCTATCAATATATGCCGATGACATCTGCATCTGGGCTTCGGGGGTGACGCGTCTTCACGTACGTGCCAGGCTTCAGAGAGCGGCTACACTGACGACAAAGTACCTTCAAGGACGGGGGCTGGAGCTGTCATCAGAAAAGTGCTCACTTGTTGCCTTCACGCGCAAGGCGATGGGCCCGTATGTAATTAAAATCAACGGCCATGCTATCACTTATGAGAAGACCCACCGCTTTCTGGGGGTCATAATCGATCGCGACCTGTCCTGGAGCCCTCACATCGCCTACATGAAGAAGAAACTGACCATGATCACCCACGTCTTAAGGTTTCTTGCTGGAAAATCGTGGGGTGCATCTGTGCGAGCGATGCTTCATCTTTACACCGTTCTGTTCCTCGGTTTCATGCGCTACAGCCTACCTGTGCTTTGTAAAACCCGAAGAACGAACGTACGTGTCCTCCAGTCGCTTCAAGCTCAAGCACTGAAAATATGCCTTGGCCTTCCGAGATGCACATCTACAGCAGCGACTGTCGTCATCGCGCGTGACCATCCAATCACTACATACATACGCGTCGATGCTTTGAGAATGCACATCAGACATTTTGCTCGGATTCCGTCGCACCACCTCGCCTCACTTCCTACATCTAGGCCGCACTCTGCGTTCAGCGGTACTGTAGCATCACATCGAACAGTGATTCCCTCGACCTTCAAGCACGCAGAAAGACCGCCGTTACCATTGTGGTGTCTACACCCACTCGAAGCCCTACTCACCATTCCCGGAATCCAAAAGAAGAAACAGTCGTCATATTTAGCCCTACAACAAGCCACACTACTGTACCTGCACGAGAAACACAGCGGACGCCTTCACATTTACATGGACGGTTCTGTCTCTTCTGAAAGCTCAGCAGGGGCAGTATTTATTCCCGCGAAGTCAATCACCATGAAATTCAAAACAACGCATTTGACATCATCAACGACCGCAGAACTCGCCGCCATCCGTGCAGCACTAGAATTTGTAATTGAAGAACCTTCGCAAGCTTGGTCCATCTTCTCTGACTCCAAGGCAGCTTTTAAATGTCTTATGTCGCCATTTCGTTATGGACCTAATGAGCAGTTAGTCGCTGCTATAAGGCTTCTCCACCACCATGCAGTCGAGAAACAACACAACATAGCGTATCAGTGGATACCGGGTCATTGTGGTATATACGGTAACGACCGTGCGGATGAGGCCGCCCGATCTGCACATGACAGTGACCACTACGCAGATATACCGTTCTCCAGAACCGACGCAGCTACAAGACTTCGTTCGCTGGCACGTGAACTCACACTTGCCCAGTGGAACTCGGCTGAATTCTCCAACGCTCGTCTACACAGCTTGGATCCCAATCTCCAGCTCCGTCTTCCGTCAGGAATATCGCGAGCTGAGGAGACGCTTCTGTGCCGCCTGTGGCTTGGCGTGGCCTTCACGAATGCCTACTCCTGTCTGATTGGAATGGCCAACAACTCCACATGCAATTACTGCAGCTGCGAAGAAACGATCTCCCATCTTCTGTGTGAGTGTCCCCGTTTCAGTGCGCCAAGACAAGAACTTTCCAATGCGCTAGATAAACTTGATAATCGCCCTTTGTCGGAACAAAGGGTTTTGGGACCCTGGCCGAGTCCATCGTCAGCACAGAAGGCTTTAAAAGCATTATTGCGCTTCTTGCGGACAACTGGTCTTAGAGACAGACTCTAAGAAGTGACATATTCTCGTTTCCTTTTTTCCCCATCTTTTTTTTTTCTTTTTCCTTTTCTGGCTCTCCTTTTTTCTAACATCTCTCTTCTATCATCTTTTATCCCCCTTACCCCTTCCCCCAGCACAGGGTAGCCAGCCGGTCTAAGAACTGGCTAACCTCCCTGTCTTTCCGCTTGTTTCTTCCTCCTCCTCCTCGGTTTGACAGAGCTCCAAAAACGACAAGCCGCCGGGTGCAACTACCACCACCTAGCGAGTGAAACGCGCGGTCACGTGAGCACAACGAACAGTGACGCATTTCCGCGTGGTCTGTCGTCGTCAGGCTCATAGTCGTCTGATGGCGACGATTTTCTTGCGGCGGGGATGGAAGGAATTTTCGACGTGGCGAATCACTTCAGGTTTGACCCGCTGGCGAGGAGCGATTCGTCGGGAAGCGCTTCAAAACAGAAATGGCGGCTAGACGTCATCATAACTTGTACCGGCTGCAACAGTTACGTAGGGGAAGTAGGGGGGTCACCTCGGGTCACCTCCGAGGGTGTAAATGCACCAGGTGCGGCCTCTAATGCTGGGTCGCGCTCGCGAACTTCGAAATTCACATAAAATACCGTCCAAGCTTTATTCGCTGTCGATATTTTGCAGATGGTACACGCACGTACACGGGAATCGATTCAGCGGGCTATCTCGGCCGCGAAATTTTGTGTCAGTACCCCTTTAATATCTACTGCTTTTCAAGCAGTAGTCTTCTTCCTCTGAAAGCCCAACGGAAAATGACCCATGTCGAATAGAATGATTACAGCTCCACTCGAGGGTCTTCAAAACCGGAGCTTTCTTTAGATGCGAAGTATCTTAAGGCGGAGCTCAATCCGGTGGTGGTGGTGGTGTGCGGCGTGACCACCCTTACTGCGCATGCGCATACCCTCCCCACACACCTCCTCTCCACTCCCCCTGTCCTCTACCCCTCTCCCCTTTCCTCCACTCACCCTCTCCACTCACCCTCTCCCCTTCCCTCTCCCCTTCCCTCTCCCTTTCCACTCTTCCTCTGAAACGCGGGCTAGACATGCCGAAATTCTCTCCTGCGCAACGCCGCGATGAGCTCGAGCGCATGCGCGTCCCCTCTCCTTCTCTCTCCTCTCCTACGCTGCCCCCCTCTCGCCCGCCTGTCAACCGCGTTCCCCGCTCGCCCTGTGAGAATTAACGGCCAGGCTAGATGGAAGATACGACGCGCGTAGCGTCCCCCTTCGCGTTCCACGACGCGAGGTCGTAGCATGCCCAACGAACGCCAACGGAACGCGATCGTGCAAGTGCTCCGGCTTCGCATCGGCTCATGGTCCCCTTTAGCGGGAGATGGTGTAATTTTTTTGTACTTCATGATGCAAAACATCAGCCGCGTATTGAATCCTGGAATCTTCTGGCTTGATAGGAATGTCAAAGCTGCGAAGACATTCCTGGTTGGGATTCTTTTTTGGCTCAAACGTGTAGGCCCACCTTGAAAGTCCCTTCCACTGTATCGGGTAGTTTTGTCTCTATTGTAGATAAGGAAATCATAGTAAAATAGATAGTAAGAAATATATAATTCAATATTAAATTTTACTGCAACATAAAGGTTGCAATAGAAATAGGCGCGAAAGCGACTAAGAAAAATTAATAATATTTCAGAAGACACGATAACTGGCATGTAGCCTCGACTTTAATAATAGGGATATCTGCACACAGGTGTGAAGTCTGGTTAATGCGCATCGATAACACAGTGTTATCATAGATGCACGCGTTTTAGAAAACATGCTTAAAACGTACTTGTGGGCTAGTTGGTTGGTCATATTCACGATAAACGGCAGCGCACACCGGGTTAAGACAGATACACAAAACACAAAAAAAGGACGACACAAGCGCTGACGTCCTTTTTTTCGTGTTTTGTGTATCTGTCTTAACCCCGTGTGCGCTGCCGTTTATCGTGAATTAGAAAACATCCTCTAGACATGGTATTTCCTCTCAGCTTTGTCTGAGTGGAAATAGGTCAAAGAATTGAATTCCTGTCAATCTGATAACATGTTATTTTTTTTCTTAGATTAGGCCTAAATCTGCCCTAAATGGTGGCTCTGCGCTGTACAGCGCACACGTGTGCTGTACAGCACAGAGCCACCATTTAGGGCAGATTTTGTAGTGATGCGGAAATTACCTCCTTGATAGTCAGAAAGTTCAAATATGTATACACAATAACCTTCTCAATATTTACTTATGGACAAATATTTGGGATCGTGGAACATGAGGTGAGCATGAGTGAGGTCACGCCTTTTTAGAGTAAATACTTACTCTATCACTATATATATTCGCGATGTGCTTTCTTAAGGGACTGACAACCGACCGAAATGTGTCACAAGACCCTGGCTGTGAATTGCAGTGACATAAACGAGCTTCTTTTTTCACCATATGATTAGGATTTGTATTGTTGAATTGCGCTTTGAAAGTCACAACGGCATGTCGCGTTGCCTGACGGGCAAGCCTTCATAGTGCACGAATGAGATGTGCAGAATGCTGTACGCAGTCCGCTGCTATTTACTAAAGAAAAAAGTGCGTTTAAAATTAATCCGCACGTTATTAGGCATTCTCGATTTAATCTGTGCTTATAAAAGAGTAAAAGGAGTTGACGTTGAGAGGTGGCGTTGCCTTCGCGACTACTAGTGAACGCATGCCGAGCAACGGTGTATGCGCGCGGCGCTTTCTACGTTGAATGAACTTCCAGGTAGCACACATCAAAAACCGGAAAAAAATGCATTCCATAACGTTTGGGCTGTGGCATGGGCTTCGCAAGACACTGAACTACGTAGGCGGTGTCACGGCTGAACGTTAGTAAAGGCATCTTTTCTTTTTTTAGTGAGTGCTACCCGCAAGGCATTCTCCACACACACACACACACACACACACACACACACACACACACACACACACACACACACACACACACACACACACACACACACACACACACACACACACACACACACACATATATATATATAAATATATATATATATATATATATATATATATATATATATATATATATATATATATATATATATATCGAGAAAAGATGTTTCTGGGTCCAGGTAAATGAACGCAGTAAAACAGACACGCGTACGAAGCAATTTATTGACGTTTCGGCCGCGGGTCCGGCCTTCATCAGAAACGGCGTATGCGCGCGTTGGTAATTTCTGATGAGTCTTCTGATGAAGGCCGGACCCGCGGCCGAAACGTCAATAAATCGCTTCGTACGCGTGTCTGTTTTACTGCGTATATATATATATATATATATATATATATATATATATATATATATATATATATATATATATATATATATATATAGTGCATTACCGACACGGTAGTCAAACCTGAGGCGAACAAGCAAGGCGAGCTTGATCTGTTCATTAGTTTGATGAACCGTAATTAGGCTTGGCTCGGGAACACAGTGCGGAGGGCAATCTAGTAAGCGTCGAATACTTGGCTCATTGAATCGGTAAGCAGAACTGTAAAGCGAAAAGCGCGCTTGTTAGTTTTGAAGTCTTCTTCCTCGCTGTTTTCATTCACTCTGTTGTACATTGCTGCTAACATGGGTACCTGTTAAGGGAAAGTCATCAGTAAAGACAACATGCATGTGTCCATGCCTGGACTTCCCTCTTAGTTACTCCCTCTTATTACTCTTTCAACGGCGTGAAATGGCGTTGCGGCAACAAAGGCAGTGTGTAATCGGCTAATATTCCCTATGAAATTACCTATGCTTTTCAGGAAAGCAGCGTACACTAAAGAACGTGTTGAAAGGGTGTCGTTTCGCCTCACAAAAACAGTCCTGATATCGTGCATGCCTCTCGACTGCATTATCGCCGCGCGCCCGCCACTTCCAGGTCACGAATGGCATGCACGTGAGACAGCATTCTTCATAGCAAAGTGGCGAGTGCCGAGAATTCAAGAAAGGAAACGCAAGCCAGCAGCAAAGCAGCCGGTTGAAGATCTCTCCGTCGTTGCTATGGCAACGGCGCGCGCGGCCGCGCTCGCTTGCGAGTCTGCTTGCCTACCGTTTCGCCGTCTGTTCCGTGCACACCGGTCTCCGCCGCCAGTCAGTGAGGGGGGGGGGGGGAGGGCTTGGGTAAAGGGAGGGGGCACTTGCTGAAGGCCTTGGCAGTTTGAGAGAAACACCTATTCTCATTATTCTTGTCGGTAAAACACCGCCTCCGTCAACTTTTTGGAGGGGAGGCGGGCCCTTGGGGCATACCCCCTAGCTACGGGCCTGGCCTCTGGACTCCTAGGTGGTCCCGGTCGGTCTACGAAACTTCTTCCGAAGTACCACGGTCCGTACCGTGTTGTCTAGCAAGCCTCGTACTTCATATACGCCGTCAAGTCGCTTGAGACTTATTGTAATCAATGTCCGGGCATGAGATTGTGCATATGGACCTGCTAAAGCCTCACTGTCACTGTGCAGCTGTCCGTGATTAGCCAGGGACGCCTCTTTTTCGGAGGGGAAGTAAATGTAATGCAAAAGAGCAGCACTACTTGCAGAAGCAGAGAACGCTGCTCCCGCAGAAAAAAGGCGACGATTAAACAATACAAGCTTTGCGTTGGTTCTAGTATTACTGGTTGCGTTTCTGCGTCGTCTCTAATAGTAGAGTACTTCTTTAAAACGCTTCATTATATTACAAATGGCTGCCCTCATGCTTGCCTTGGTTTCGTTTTGTATTGCCTTCTTATGGTTGAGGTTAACTAAAATCTGGGTTCCTTTTCTTCGTTATTAAGTAATGGGTTGCGTGGTAATAAGAAATGAAACATTAGAAGTTTACTTGCTCGATTTCCGAAAGCGAAACCGAAACTGCAGCAAATATCTTGGTTGCAATGCTCCAGCGAAAAAACAAGCAACTAAATCTTCAGCAGCGTTGTACTAGTAATAATAATTGCTGGAGTTCTACGTGCCCAAACCATAATATGTTTACGAGGCATGCCGTAGAGGAGGGCTGAGGAAATTTCGACCACTTCAAGTTCGTAACGTGCATCTAAAACCAAGTACACGAGCCTCTAGCATTTTCGCCTTGTTCAAAAATGCTGGAGCCACCGTCAAACCTGTGCCCTTTGGGTCAGCAGCCGAACACCGTAACCGTTGTACCACCGCGGCAAACATAAGCAATTCTGAGAGAGACAAAAAAAAGAAGAAAAAAACCGCATTGGGATTCGAACCAAGGCCCCAGCGATTGCGCGCAAACAGCCAGGACGGATGATCAACCCATTCAGCCACAGCGCGCGGCGGCTAGCCTGTGATACGATAGCTATCATAAAGATACTACGGTCAAACTCTCCTTGCAACGCTCCTTGCAAGTGTCCCCACCTGCCAAAGAGCAGGAACGGAATGTAAAAGTGAAAACAACTGCTTTCTGTTTGCAAAAATGCGCTGTAGACCATAATTCGATGTTTCACAGCGCAAGGAACGGGGACGACATTGGAAAACACACACAGAGCTGAACTTACAACTGACTATATTTTCAAACTTACAGCAATTTATATGCGCTCTTCACCAGGAAAGAAAAAAGAATAGAGCAAATGAAGCATACAAAAAATTCCAGAAAAAATTGTAGAAGCCCAAACAATTTTGAAACGTGATAAAAAATGCACGAGTGCAGCTTCGCTTGCTCTTTCGAGCAACGAAAGTGAATTTCTCGTGATCGTAAAATATATGTGATATCGATGATGGGTTGTTGTTTCCTGCGACTACAATTTTTTGTACACCGGGCCTGCAATTGTCGCGTGACCAAGATCACGTAACATCGCACATCTACTTTGTGACTACAATCACGTAACAGCTAGCCACGTGACTAAAATTCACGTAAAATCAAGTAATTAGTCTCGCCACTAAAATCCCGTAACGTCACGTAACTATTGACGTGACGTGTTGGCGCCAAAAACTTCGGAACAACAGGGTGGCGTGGGGCAACCTCAGCGTCTGCACTGGACTCTAATAAAGATGTACTTTCTCTCTCACGTCACTAAAATTCCATCACGTAACTACTAGTGACGCGACATTTCCCCTTCAGAACCACGCAACAAGTGCGTAGTCTGGGGAACCGACCGAAACCTGAGAAGAATAGGTTATCCAAGCCTAGCCATGTCCAGTAATACTATACTAGCAAACACTTTGCACCTCTAGCAATAGCTTGGTATTAGCAAAACCTTAGAAGAAGCTAGGTCGAACGCTAGCTCCGCTTTCGGTTCCAGCCTTGCGCAACCAGTACATGCTGCGCACATTTTCATTTACAGATGTTTAAAATGGCATCTTATTGCGGTACGTTGAGGTGGGCTGCGAGTGCGTGCGAAAAGCTGCTGAATCACATGATTTTCGTATTGTAACTGGGAGCACCAGTCCCTGGACTTCCCGAAAGCTTTCATCTACACACGTCATACAGGAGCGTCGGCAAGGTTTTGTCTTGGGGGGTGCAAAGCAGTGTTGCATGGCGGCTGGGAGAGGGGGAGAGTACTGGTGTAGCTTGGGTGGGGGAAAGTGCTGGTTTGACTTGAGGGGGGCAAGCGCCCCTTTTGCACCCCCTGCGACGCCCATGACGTCATATCACACGGACCTATCCGATGCAGCGCACAATGCTTTGCGATGTAAAAAGAGAAGGCATGCTGGGTTTTTTCTGTTCACGTAGGGCGATAGATATGACAAGAGATGAATAAAAAATACGGCAGATCCCACGCACTGTGGGAATCGATGTGATGCGAAGCAGGCAGCAAAGAGCTGCATACATCGCCTTGTTTGTCTTTGAGCCAAATGAAATCATTCATGCCATGGAATCTAGTCCACCATATATCACATGTTTGCCATGCACGCATGCATGCACAATCTAGTGTACACCATGCCAATGAAACGCATATTCTGGTATATAAATGCATGACCTGTCGTTTATGTTCATCACGCACTCGTGTCATGCCTATTTTGGTATATATCACGTTAAGAAAACGGCCGGAAGCGCAACATGACAGTGGCATGTAAATCATACCGTACATGACATGCATAACATGATTTGCATGTTAGGACCTCTCATTTATGTTCGTCATACAGTCACATCGCGCAATACCAATTTTGGTGTGTATCAAAGGAGCGAAATGGCCGCGAGTTCACCATGAGTAGAGTATGTAAATCATGCCATACATGACGTGAATATTATGGTTTTTCATGTTACCACCTGTCACTAATGTTCATCATACAGTCTCATCGCGCTATATCAGTTTTGGTGTATATCAAGCTATCGAAACGTCCGCGAATGCACCATGAGCGTGGCATGTAAGTCATGACATACATGGCATGCATGTCATAGTTTTCATGTTACCACCTGTTATTCACGTTTTTCATACAGTCACATCGCGCAATACCAATTTTGGTGCATATCAATCTAGCGAAACGGCCACGACTGCGCCATGAGCATGGCATGTAAATCATCTCGTACATTTCATGCATGTCATGATTGTCATGTTACCACCTTTCACTTACGCTCGTCATGCAGCCGCGTTGCGCAATACCAATTTTGGTGTATGTCAAGCAAGCGAAACGGCACGAGTGCATCATGAGCATGACATGTAAATCATGTCGTGCATGTCATGCATGTCATGATTTTCATGTTACCACGTCTCATTTACCTTCGTCATACAGTCGCTTCGCGCAATACCAATTTTGGTGTACATCAAGCTAGCGAAGCGGCCGCGAATGCATCATGAGCGTGGCAATTAAATCATGACATACATGACATGCATGTCATGGTTTTCATCTTACCAACTGGCATTCATGTTCTTCATACAGTCACATCGCGCAATACCAATTTTGGTGTATATCAATCTACTGAAACTGCCGCTAGCGCATCATGAGCGTGGCATGTAAATCAGGTCGTACATGACTTGCATGTCATGATTTTCATGCTACCACCTCGCACTTACGTTCGTCATACTGTCGTGTCGCGTAACACCAATTTTGGTGTATATCACGCAAGCGAAACGGACGCGAATGCACCATGAGCGTGGCATGTAAATCATAACATACATGTCATGGATGTCATGGTTTTCACGCTACCACCTGTTATTCATGTTGTTCATAAAGTCACATCGCACAGTACCAATTTTGGTGTATATCAATCTAGCGAAACGGCCGCGAGTGCGCCATGAGCGTGGCATGTAAATCATGTCATACATGACATGCATATCATGATTTTCATGTTACCACGTGTCAGTTATGTTCGTCGTACAGAAATGTCTCGTCATACCAGTTTTCGTATGTATCCCTTCATTTAAACGGCCGCGAGTGCCCCGAGACCATGTCATGTAAATCAAGCTGCACATGACATGCGCGTCATGATTTGCATGTTAGGACCTGTCATTATGTTCGTCATGAACTCTTGTCACGCCGTACTAATTTTGGTATATCTGAAATTAACGGGACGGCCGCAAGAGCCCAAAGGCCGTTGAATGTAAATCATGCTGTTCATGACATGCGTGTCATGATTTTCATGATATGACCTGTCATTTATGTTCGCGATAAGGCCATGTTATGATACACCAATTTTGGTACACATCCGATTAACGGAAGGGCCAGGGAGCCCAAAGGCCGTGGAATGTAAATCATGCTGTTCATGACATGCGTGTCATGATTTTCATGATATGACCTGTCACTTATGTTCGTAATAAGGCCATGTTATGACACACCAATTTTGGTATACATCCGATTAACGAAACGGCCAGGAGAGCACAAAGTCGTAGGCGGCTAGATAGATAGATAGATAGATAGATAGATAGATAGATAGATAGATAGATAGATAGATAGATAGATAGATAGATAGATAGATAGATAGATAGATAGATAGATAGATACGCTCAAAGTCGCAGAAGTTCGCTAAGGAATGCTTCGCATTTAAAATCCCAGTTTCACCGCAAGGACGATGCAGTGAGTGCGATAGCAACAAATGAAGTAAAGCTGGCAGCTAATTCTTCTAGATCCCGTCTCGCGTAACTCTACAAAATGGTGCTGTAAGAGAACACAGCCACTCCAGGTAGGAAAGGGGATTTCGCGCAGTCTCTTCGAGTCGAGAGCGCAGCATATAGAAGGGTATATGAGCCGTCCGCTGATGCTTGTCGAGATAGCGATTTTGATTTCATTTAAGTTAGGGCGAAATCATTGCACTGCTGTTTGAAAAAGAACAAATAATTTTTCATATTCCTTGATTGGCTTAATTATCTGTTGGTTTCATTAGCAGCGTCTAACAGAAAAAAAAGAACCCTTCGAAAAATTCCTCTTCGTTCGTTAAGATTACGACAGACACTTGCGTTAGCCCTAAAGTAAAAAGCAACTGCAAAAACGTCTAACTTTGTCATTTAATTACTATGCCTCGCTTGTCTAAGCTTAGTTCGCTTCCTTTACGTTGCTGAATTGTAGGTACCTGAGAAGATCGTAACGACATCATGAGAAGGGAGAAACAAGTTTCCACCACAATACGCGTACAAAAGTTCGAAAGAGCTTTGTTCACCGTAACTTGATCGGGCGTTCTGTTCCTTAGGACGTTTATAAAAGAATAAAGTGAGAATTACAAATGTAGGTCTGAACGATGTGATACGCGTGGAGTGTTTAAACATACACTAAAGAAGTCATATAATAAAGAGAAAAAGAAACGGCAGCTCTAGATTACAGTCAAGAACCGAAACCGAAACGAAAGCTCTTTTTTTGTTTCGGCGGCGACATCCTGTGCGAAGCTGTGGAACTAAGTCACGGGCTCAAAAAAAAAAAAAAAATGCTGATCCGTCGCCAGGAATCGAACCGATGACGGCGCGGTTATGCCGGGCTCTGAACTTGAGCGATTAGCTCGCTCGGCCACGGTGGGCGCCTTGTCGCCTGTGGTAAGCAAGGGTTTATCAATTTACCACAAACATTTGAACGACCGCGCTTCAAAAAACGCGTTAGGGAACAATGTTATGCCAATTGCGGCAAGTTGAGATTGGCTTCAAACGAAAGCTGAGTGTCAGGACTACATGTGATTTCCTGACCATTAACATAACTTGCTTAGTTTTACGACAGTGACCGTTTTTGTCTCGAAAAACAGGCCACATTTTTCGCCGTTTCCATAGACTCCCATTGTACAATCTTTAACTGCTCTGGGAACAAAATTGAAGCTTACTGCAACGTGATCGCTGCAGTCCTCCCGTGCGTTTAGGTTCCCAGAAGCGCTCTGTAGTCTGCGTTTTTCAACATTCACCCTCTACACTTAATTATTCGGGAAAAACTCGCCAGTTCCATTGAAAACGCGCTAGCTTCGCGCCGGGGCCGCCAGGGGCGCTGGCTGTGATGTGTCCACAAAAGCTGGATATGATTGAAAAAACCGACTTCTCGCGCTGCACAACCGTTCACCGGCTAACCCGTATATGTAGGCACTGGATCTTGACCTGCAATGTAGTGACGGTGAGAGATTTAACTTGTGCGTAGTTGAACAATAAACATTCGCAGCGTGCACGTTAACTAAAAGTAGAGTGCGGGTCTTTGTGTCTAATCTTCATTCTGTCTCTCATTGCCCATTACCAGTGAGTTTGCCGTGGGAAGCACCGGGGCACGGTGCATGCGTCGCCCCTCCACAGGTTTCACGTTAGTAAAGCTGGAACACTCTTCCCTATATGCTTCGCCCTTCCCCAATTTATACGTCTTTGCTTTATGAAAAGTTGGTACAGATTTCCTTGTTACCTTCCGCCAGAAAGAAGTGGATGGTGATCTTTTTTATGCATCTGCACGATTAATAGAACCAATTAGGAAGAGAAAATGTGCACAGAAATTTGTTTCAAACATTCAAGTTCGTTGAGTTAAATTTTAGAGTGTCGCAACGCAGCTGTGCGCGCTGTTAATGAATTGTTGTTAAAGTGAG
Organism: Rhipicephalus sanguineus; assembly: GCF_013339695.2. Lineage (NCBI taxonomy): Eukaryota > Metazoa > Arthropoda > Arachnida > Ixodida > Ixodidae > Rhipicephalus > Rhipicephalus sanguineus. The sequence goes on along the minus strand of NC_051184.2, from coordinate 70,114,648 downwards.
CAAGACATATGCAATGTTATTTTCAAGTCGTGCTTTGAAGTTCGAAGACGCTGGTTCAATTTCCAGGTATGGCAGCAGCATCGCAAGGCGGGCGAAGCATAAGGACACAGGTGCACCATCATCATCATCCGCATCTTCTCTCCACTCTCTATACTACCACTCTCCCCTTTCCTACTGCTGAGTAGCAGGCCAGAACATTGATTCAGGCCGACCTCTCAGCTTTTCTGCCATAATAAACCATTTCTCTCTCTCTCTCTCTCCCGGTGTTCGGAATAATTTGGAGTGCCCCACTACGGAATGCCTAATAATCATATCATGGCATTCGCACGTAGAGCCCTTGTAGGTTACATATGTAGCAAGGCTCAGCAGACCGTAGCCTTGGTACACTTGCCATGCGCAGGCGACATACTCGGTTATCGTTCTTTCACTACCTTTATCACAGGAACTCATGCTTCGACCCGTCTCATATCTTTCCTGCCTCTGATACCTGAACCCGCCTTGATCACGCGCACAAAGTAGCCCCCAATTTTGCCAGGACGAAGAAGTTTCAAAATTCACCATGATCATTATGTATAAGCAAATGGAACTCTCTTGCACCTAACATCGCCGAGATAACCCATCATTTGATATTTCACTGGACGCTGCAGGGCCACTAGCACAGCGAGTAATATTGCTAACCTGTGTCTGACTGCCCTCGTTTTACCTACGGTCTTTGTTAGCAATATATATGCAATGTGTTTGTAATGTAATTATACGGAGTGTTTTAATGGGTATTTACAAAAATTTTCTCCACGCATCAATATGTATTAGACTGGTTTTATTGATCTTGGTGAATCTAACTGGCTGGAGGCTGTCATTCAGTTTACTCGCTCTTTACTTTTTTATTTGTATCTGGCCGGCGTTGGTACTACGAGTTCGTTAAAATGTGCCGGACAATGTCCTGAAAGATTTTCTTGCGGTATAAGCACAAAACAACCGATCGGCCCGCGTTGGTATTAGAAGGATGTGAAAGCATCACGGAAAATGTCCTGAACGATTTTCCTGCGGCATAAACACAAAACAAACGATCAGCCTGCGTTGGTACTACAAGTTCGTCACAGCACGCCGGACAATGTGCTGAACAATTCTCCTGAGGCATAAGCGCAAAACAACTGATCAAAATACGCGGACTATGCCAAACGATCCGAACGTAAACGCAGCGCATTCACTGAGACTGGAGAGGTTCTCCCCAGTACGTTCCACATGGGTCTTTTTTGCGTACGCCTGACCACGCCTGGTAACCATGGGTACCGCGCGCTAGCACATGCCGCACGCAGACGCCAGACCTTGTAAAATATAGGCAGTGCGCGTTAGCAGACGTCGCACCCCAACTAAACATGTCGCTCTGCAACGGGCGAAATCAAGTGTCGAAGAATAGGAAAAATTTGCACAGCTTCTCCCCCTACGGGCAATCATGGTGGCTCGTACGTATGTGACTTATGAGACGGTGGTTGCGGAGGCGTTTGAATTACCGCTTGCCGACGCTGATGTTTACGTTCGGCTTCCTGAGCCTTCCTCCGTTCCGCGGCGGTGGCGCTGCCGCTGAAACTAGCGCCGACGTTCTTCATGCCGTTTCACACACCGTTGCAGAGAGAGAGAATGACGGAAGCACAACGAACGCGCGCTTTCGCAGCCTCACAGCTTCGAGATTCACTTGCCAGCGTTGCCGTTTACGTTCAGGTTCGCGAGCGTCCATAGCGCCGTTGCAAAGGAGAGTACAATGGGAGCGAGCGCGCGTCGCATTATATAGGAGCGCACAGCTGTGGCGGAGAGAGAGAAACGGGGGAGGATAAACGAAGCGAAGCCAGCACTCACGCCATCTCCAGCCCACCTCCTTGCGCTCACGCGAGGAGAGGGGAGAGAGTTGGCGCATACGCAGTATAGGTGCGGACGCCGCAGAACCGACACTGCCCCGAGCATAGGATGCTTACGCATCTAAAAGCGACGAAGTTTCCCACGTGTGCGCACTTGAAAAGATTATTGGACGCTCAGCTGCTACGATGGGCAATTATATGCGCTGCTTCAGGCATCCTCAGCCGCCCGCGACCCATGCACTTTACTTGGTGAAAATGTTAAGGATTTGCGCCAGTGTTACTCTACTCTGTCCGATACAAATGTACTTCAGTGCATTTTGAAGGTGAAAACTTCAGCACTAACCAGGACGGAGCACACGCAGGACAGCGCTAGTGCCTGCTTCATCTCTTTCTAATCCGTCCTGGTTCGCGCTGAAGTTTTTACCTGCAAAGGTATGCAACAACTAGGCCCAACCAAATTTTAAGGCGAATTGACCGTCGCCCTCGAAAACACGTTTGTCGAGAACAATCATCAAGACGTGATGACCTCACCATATGACGTCATAATGACGCCATAGATCGCAAAAATTTGTGACGTCATCATGACATCACACAGCGCACGCCATCACATGATGGCGTCATAACATGACATCGTCGCTTTACACGGCCTTCGTGATCGGTGGGCGACCACGGAGGCAGTGCAAAGCCAGGTAACGTACAGAACCAAAGGCTGCCAATACCTCCTATCCTGGAGGGAGCATATGACCACGTTAGGTGCAGAAAGGTTTTGGAAGGGGCACAGGAGGATCAATACAGTGACTGAGAGAAAAAAGGAAAAAAATGCGTGATCCCTTTGTCATAGGAATCGGTATAACACGAAAATGAAACGTGTCGTCACAGAAGTAGTTGATTGCTTTAGTGCATTATTACATGAGAGCTTGTATAATGTCTATTGTTCTTTGGCAGATGTAGCAGCGCCTGATGTGGACGCATGCACCCTGTTGACGCCTAGTGGTACATCTCCGTACCGCCGACGGACGCCCAAGATCATGATTTAACCCTTGCGGTCGCTGAAGTCCCTGGCATATACGTGGACACAGCATATGGGGAATCCCGCGCAAGTATGGCATCAAGAAGCACATAATAAACACTGATGTGCACTCCTCCAGAGCATCGTGAAACGCGAAGAGAAACGCTACGGGCGTTGTCTTCCCTCTAGCCTGGAGCTCTAGAGCTATTTTTCGATATGGATGGATGCTATGTGCGAGGCTTAGGCTAAAAACCTCACGGTGTGTTAAACCAAATTACACTTCTATTGGAAACGCGCTGAATGGGGCGGTCGTAGCAACGGCGCGTTTTTTAAAGACGATAGTCTTTCTTGGGGAACTTAAACGCCGAAATTTTGGTCTGTCTTTCTGTCTGTCCTTCTGTCTGTCCTTCTGTCTGTCTTTCTGTTTGTCGGCACGTCCCTCGATTCAGCCACTCGGCCAAAGTTGAACCACTTGCCCAAGGGCCAGCCATCATGAACGGCTGACTAGGTTCATACTTGTGTACATTGTTGATCAAAAAGCAAACATTACGCATATCTGAGGCGCAACATCACTAGGTAAGTATTAGACGGTGTGTTCCTTTAACAGAAAATACATAGATACGCAATTTTAAAGACCTTGATGGTATGCGTTTAACGTTGAGACTTAAAAGATTGCCACAGCTGAAGCGATCAGTGGTCCAAGCCGAGCAAGCGCGAGCGCCAACAACAACCGTCTTCGTCTTCTTCTTTCGCAGGCGTTCTTGTCTGCGCCCTACCATGTTACAAATCACTTTCCCGCGGAAAAGGAGCCATCCTGGCGACCTAAGGAACAGGTACAACTGGTGGGTCATAAAGCGGCTTCAATCGATCGACGTGAACAGTCTCGCGGCCGCGATGACGGCGGTTCGTAGATGATTGAACAGGCTCAATCATATAGTTAACTGGGGATGCTTGACGTGGGACACGGTAGGGGCCTTCGTACTTAAGCAGTAGCTTTGTGGAAAGGCCAGGAGCGGAGGAGGGAACGCGAAGCCACACCAACGTTTCAGGCGAATACGACTGAGGAGGCAGGTTTTCGTCGTGACGGTCCTCCTGGCCCTACTCGCCCTACAATGTTGCAACCCTAGTTTCTTAAGGTGAGCTGAAAATGCGACTGCGCTGAAACTTGTCTTCCTCCGTGCCCTCTGCACAAGCTCATGTTGTGTTTCGGTTTCGGTTCAGTATTGCATTGTACGAATGACAGGGGGCGCCGCTCTGGCATTCCTGTTTTACCCAGGCGACGTGTAAAGTTTGTGGAGTGTACTCGTTGAGTGCGGACGTTTCTTCTCCTTCGGCGCATCACGCCAAACAGCGTGTTCGGGCTGGCCGGCGTCCCCACCGGTCGCGTTAGTCACCGCCGGTCTTCGCCTGCCGCTGCGCCGGGACTACCAGCCCGCAACACAGCACTCATGTTTCCCGACGTATTGCCAGATGGCCTATATCTCACGCAGCGCCTCTTCTATCGTCTTTAGACGACATTTGCAGCGAAGCACGCAGATACGCGGCCAATTTTATGTTTTGTTTTTCGAGCGTAGTGGCACACATTTCACCACCCCGTTATAAAGGGGACGCTCATAGCATCGATCCGTCCATCCATGCAAGAGCACTCTGAGAGGAAAGTGTGAAAAATAAAAAGGCGCGTTCATGTAGCCTCCGATATGTGTTTGGCGGCAGCTCGGTGGGCTAAACGCCCGCATGCCATCGTCGCGAACCAAGAGGTCATAATTCGACTCCTGTCGACGGAACTTTTAAAGACGATAGTCTTTCTTGGGGAATTTAAACGCAGAAATTTTGGTCTGTCTTTCTGTCTTTTTGTTTGTCGGCACGTCACCCGATTCAGCCAACCGGCCAAAGTTGAACCACTTGCCTACCACTCACCCATCTTGAACTGGTACGGCTGTTCATACTTGTGAACGTTGTCGATCAAAAAGTAAATATTACGCATATCTGAGGCGTAACATCATTAGGTAAGTATTAGGTGGTGTGTTCCTTTAATAGAAAATACATAGATACGCAATTTTAAAGACCTTGATGGTATGCGTTTAACGTTGAGACAGTAACGCGTTTATTAAAAGATTGCCACAGCTGAAGCGATCAGCGGTCGAAGCCGATTGGTTGGTTGGTTGATCCTAGAGGAATGGCACAACCCACCACGGGGGATCGGCCACGAATCGTGCGGCAGTAGGATGTGTAAGTGAAAAAAAAAGGGGGGGGGGAAGGATAATTCTAAAGAGATAATTTTAGGTAAGCGAAAATGTTATTTGTGTTCGCGGTTTCCCAATTGAATGCTAAAGAGATAGAAAAAAAATGGAAGAGAAAGAGTTAGTTAAATAAAAGCATTAAATAAATTATGAACGATAAATGAAATAAATAAACCACCGGTGTGTACTAGAAATATTAGCATGGCAGTCATTTTGATTCGTTTATATAGTTAATTACTGCCTCACATATGTCCCTGTTGCAGTGACCCAGTGCCGACGCCCCCAGGGAGAGTAATGCCGTTACGGAAAGCTCAAGCCCAAGTTTTCGGAAAGGAGGTTCAAGAAATCTTTGCCTTAGATGTTGATATCTGCGACATTCTGTGAAAAAATGCTCTATGGTTTCTGCTTGCGAACAATAACAATATTGAGGGGAAGGAACAAAACCAGGCCTGTGTAAGTAAAAATTTAAAGAGGGAATTCTGCATCGCAATCTAGTTAACGTAACTTCTAATTGTCTTGTGCCACACCATGAACTATGCCATGGAAACCTAAGGTGCTGAAAGTCTGCCCCGTTTAGAACAGAAGATCGTGTGTGTTCCTCTCGAATACAAAAATATCGAAATCGTGCGATAGTATTTTGGGAGGAGGGTCTTAGAACCTTCAGGACCTGGCCCTGAATTGATGCCGCCGCCAATGTGTCTGCTGCTTCATTTAGAGTTATTCCAGTATGACCTGGTACCCAAACCAAACGGACAATACGTACATGATTGGGCATATATGTATATAATTCTGACAGGCAGCTCGATGACTTTGGTACTGTCAAAGCAGTGCAAACTGACAAAGAGTCGGTCAATATAACCACTGAAGAAATAGATGCTGGGAGTTTGCGTAATGCCAGAATAATTGCCATTAATTCTGCCTGGAATATTGGCGTAAAATCGGGCAGTCGAAGAGAAAAGGACCAGTTTAAAGCTGTTGAATAAATGCCCACTCCTGCCTTCTCATCTGCAACGGAGGCATCTGTGGCTATGACTGAACTTATCCGTAGACTCTTAAGGTGGTCGCTCAACAAGCCGTTTAAATATCTAATAGGCAATAGTTTTGCATTTTTTGGAAATATATCATCAAATTTTATTATTGTTTTATGATTGAGTACACTTGGGAAACTTATTTCGCGCATTGTTACTTGTAACGGCTCCAACAGCTGCTGTACGAAAATTATTTGAGGGCGATGTATCCGAGACCACTCACAATCAAAAAATTGGCCGCGTATCTGCGTGCTTCGCTGCAAATGTCGTCTAAAGACGATAGAAGAGGCGCTGCGTGAGATATGGGCCATCTGGCAATACGTCGGGAAACATGAGTGCTGTGTTGCGGGCTGGTAGTCCCGGCGCAGCGGCAGGCGAAGACCGGCGGTGACCAACGCGACCGGTGGGGACGCCGGCCAGCCCGAACACGCTGTTTGGCGTGATGCGCCGAAGGAGAAGAAACGTCCGCACTCAACGAGTACACTCCACAAACTTTACACGTCGCCTGGGTAAAACAGGAATGCCAGAGCGGCGCCCCCTGTCATTCGTACAATGCAATACTGAACCGAAACCGAAACACAACATGAGCTTGTGCAGAGGGCACGGAGGAAGACAAGTTTCAGCGCAGTCGCATTTTCAGCTCACCTTAAGAAACTAGGGTTGCAACATTGTAGGGCGAGTAGGGCCAGGAGGACCGTCACGACGAAAACCTGCCTCCTCAGTCGTATTCGCCTGAAACGTTGGTGTGGCTTCGCGTTCCCTCCTCCGCTCCTGGCCTTTCCACAAAGCTACTGCTTAAGTACGAAGGCCCCTACCGTGTCCTACGTCAAGCATCCCCAGTTAACTATATGATTGAGCCTGTTCAATCATCTACGAACCGCCGTCATCGCGGCCGCGAGACTGTTCACGTCGATCGATTGAAGCCGCTTTATGACCCACCAGTTGTACCTGTTCCTTAGGTCGCCAGGATGGCTCCTTTTCCGCGGGAAAGTGATTTGTAACATGGTAGGGCGCAGACAAGAACGCCTGCGAAAGAAGAAGACGAAGACGGTTGTTGTTGGCGCTCGCGCTTGCTCGGCTTGGACCACTGATCGCTTCAGCTGTGGCAATCTTTTAAGTCTCAACGTTAAACGCATACCATCAAGGTCTTTAAAATTGCGTATCTATGTATTTTCTGTTAAAGGAACACACCGTCTAATACTTACCTAGTGATGTTGCGCCTCAGATATGCATAATGTTTGCTTTTTGATCAACAATGTACACAAGTATGAACCTAGTCAGCCGTTCATGATGGCTGGCCCTTGGGCAAGTGGTTCAACTTTGGCCGAGTGGCTGAATCGAGGGACGTGCCGACAAACAGAAAGACAGACAGAAGGACAGACAGAAAGACAGACCAAAATTTCGGCGTTTAAGTTCCCCAAGAAAGACTATCGTCTTTAAAAATCTGGACGGTTCGCGAAGAAATATATATTGCGAGCGTCTCTGTGGGGAGGCATAGATGTTTAGAAATGTCTGGACTGTTAGAATACGAAACCTAGTTTGCAGAGACGGCAGGTATGTTTCATGGTAAAGGATATTATTAGCTACAAACTTAGGAAGGCCTAAACATATCCGTAATGCCTCACGTTCTATAGTTAGGAGAGGGCGTAATTTATAAGCGGGTCCCCCACAGAATAACACACATCCAAACTCTAATATTGGTCGGACGTACATGCTATATATCATTAACAATGTTTTTCTACGCATTCCAAAACGAACGCCGCTGATTCGCCTTAACAAACCAAGTGCACGTAATCCTTTGGATGCAATATATTCAATATGTGGGCTCCAATTAAGATTGGTAGTGTATACTATGCCTAAATATTTTAATGACTCTACCTGTGGAATAAAATCCTGCCCATACATCAGTGCGATTCGCACAGGAGATGTCAACGGGAACGCGAGAAGAGCACTCTTGTTAACATTAAGGGACATGTGCAGGTCACTAAGCCATACTTCAATCTCATTCATATATGATTGTAGAATATTATATAGCAAGTGTATATCATTAGAAGCTGAAAAGAATGCAATGTCGTCCGCGTATACATACACTTGCACGTCATTGTGAGAAGGAATAGAGCTTAGTAATATATTAAATAACATAGACGAGAGAACCGATCCTTGAGGAACTCCCCTTGTTTGTTTGTAGTGTTTAGAAGATAAGCCGTTCTGCGAGCAATAAAATGTGCGTCCGCTTAAAAAATTTTGTATCCATGCAATTATATACTCAGGAACGTTAACATTTCGGAGTTTATTAATCAAGATGGCGTGCTCTACACTGTCATACGCCTTAGCAATATCTAAGGTTACCAGTGCGGCGTACTGCTTTTTGTACCGAGCAAGCTTAATTCTGCTTTCTAGATCAACATGTGCACACCATATAGAGCACCCAGGTCTGAATCCAATTTGGGAATCACTCAATATGTGATTTTCTTCTACCCATTCTTCAATATGCCTATATAAAACCCGCTCTATTAGTTTTACAAGGTTTGAAGTGAGCGAAATAGGTCTAATATTGTCGATTGCATAGCCAGCGCCCTGTTTTTTAAGTAGTGGAATTACTTTGGCGACTTTCCACTCGGGATGAATCCAAGGAGCCGAGCAAGCGCGAGCGCCAACAACAACCGTCTTCGTCTTCTTCTTTCGCAGGCGTTCTTGTCTGCGCCCTACCATGTTACAAATCACTTCCCCGCGTAAAAGGAGCCATCCTGGCGACCTAAGGAACAGGTACAACTGGTGGGTCATAATGCGGCTTCAGTCGATCGACGTGAACAGTCTCGCGGCCGCGACGACGGCGGTCCGTAGATGATTGAACAGGCTCAATCATATAGTTAACTGGGGATGCTTGACGTAGGACGCGGTAGGGGCATTCGTACTTAAGCAGTAGCTTTGTGGAAAGGCCAGGAGCGGAGGAGGGAACGCGAATCCACACCAACGTTCCAGGCGAATACGACTGAGGAGGTAGGTTTTCGTCGTGACCATCCTTCTGGCCCTACTCGCCCTACAATGTTACGACCCTAGTTTCTTAAGGTGCGCTGAAAACGCGACTGCGCTGAAACTTGTCTTCCTCCGTGCCCTCTGCACAAGCTCCTGTTGTGTTTCGGTTTCGGTTCAGTATTGCATTGTACAAATGACAGGTGGCGCCGCTCTGGCATTCCTGTTTTAACCAGGCGATGTGTAAGTCAGAGTTTGTGCAGAGTACTCGTTGAGTGCGGACGTTTCTTCTCCTTCGGCGCATCGCGCCAAACAGCGTGTTCGGGCTGGCCGGCATCCCCACCGGTCGCGTTGGTCACTGCCGCTCTTCGCCTGCCGGTTCGCCGGGACTACCAGCCCGCAACACAGCACTCATGTTTCCCGACGTATTACCAGATGGCCTCCATATCTCACGCAGCGCCTCTTCTATCGTCTTTAGACGACATTTGCAGTGAAGCACGCAGATACGCGGCCAATTTTTTCTTAGTTTTTTTTTCTTTGCCATTTGATAGCGTTCATTTTGCTGACGTATTTCCGTGACGGAAATGAGTCAAAAAAATCTTGGTGGACCCCGGCATAAAACACTTTTCGTGTTAAAAAGGAGATGGCTTTCGCCTGCCAGTTGTCTATGACAAATGCATAAGGGGCCGTGTGAGTTTTTGTTGTACTTTAGTGCAAGCCACTTCAAGAGGGCGTCTTAAAACCGCCGCATACGGTCAACGCGGTAAATACGGCAACTTTTACCGCACGAAAAATGTCAGTCGCCTGTCCACGCGGTAGCAAAGGCAACACGTTACGATACTTACCGTATGGCTGTCCGGCTGCGCTAAAACCATGGGTCTCAGCTACGGTGCGCTTCTGGGGCGGCTGCGGGTTCATTAAAAACGCAGGTATTGCGCGGCATGTGGACGGGCACCGAATGCTGATTATGCAAGACGACCACGCATGTAGCTGTAAAATATCTCGAAAAAAATGCATTAGCAGCCGCGCTGACCACTTCATACAATGCGGCGGACCAAAGGCAAACTCGCGTGTTTTCTTACGAAATCCGAGCACACTTCGGCTGTTTTGAGCATTATGTTTGTCTTAGTAATGGACATCCAACAATAAGCAAATGGGGACTGCTGATGATGGTGCATCAATAATCAGATTACAGTTTATTTTTGTTAGAGCCGATTTACTAATAAACAAGGTACACAGAAGGAACTCCGTTCTCAGCAAGTGAAGTGAAGTGAAGTTTATTTTTTTCCTTTCAAACAAAGGAGGAAGCCGGGGCTAAAGGCTGAATTCCTGACAAAGGCTCCCTTGTGCTCCCTTGTACAGTTTGACTTCAGTTAACATAAAAACACAACTGAAGATATAACACAATAAATGCTAAAATCAGCTGCATCAGCAAGTGTACAAAAACAAGCAGTTATTAAGCATACAACAATGAAAATTATATTATACAAAACAGAGACCGGAGTCGATTAAATATTTCTTTGCTTCATTTTTAAACATTTTCAATGAAATATCAAACTTAACATTTGGCGACATTTTATAATAGGCCACAGTTATCTGATAAGTTAATTTGTGTTTGTCATAAGTAGTACGCGTTTTAGGGACCTGGTGGGTTTGTTTCCGAAAATGGTATGCATCATTAGACAAAGTATTGTTTTGAATGTGCAATTGATTGGCCTTAATATTGTTGCGTGAAGAGACGAAGGCTAGAGGCTGCAAACAAGTGTCACGGCCGCTACATAAAAAAAACAGGTGCGGCCTGCTGCGTGGCGCCGAAACGGCGTCCGGGGCATAGTTCTCCTTGCGCCCGCTCTGGCGCCACCACACCGGTCCAGCTGTTCACGGAGAAGCGCTTCGACAGCCGCGTTTGTACGCGCGACACTTACTCCAATCAGGCCGTAGATTACGCGTTTTATAGCTGCACATTACAGGTTGACTATTGAAGTCGTTATTAGAAATGACGATTACCCCACATATGTGAACAGTTTGCCCTAGGACTACCAATATTTGTAGAGTGGGCCTCAGTACTCTTCATGAAGGTTGCCCGCTTTACTCACCTGAAATTAAAAGTTCTCGTTATTACGAATTATGCTGAGTATATTTACGTGTTTCTTCAAGACGAAGTAGTGAGTGATGCAGGCACTCACGAGGGTGGCCGCCTTTTCTCCCGGAATTTGACTTTTCCTCTGTCTCTCTATAACAAGCGCGGCAGGTTAGTAAAGGTGCATGACATGAAATCAGCAGCACATAAAGAAACGGCGGCAAAATAAGATATACAGAACTGACAAGCGCTTGTTCTGTGTACGTTTCTTCCTTTTGTCTCCCGTTTGTTTTTCTTGTGCAATATCTAATGTGGTTTGGCAGGCCTGATCTACAGGAAAGCTACGTTCTGTGCTCGGTTCTGAGGCCGACTGTGGAACGCACGCTTCGATATCGTCTTTCACAGGGTGCGAAGAACTTTTGATCTTAGGGCTTTCTCCTGAGCTTTCACAATCACCTGCCCCAACTATTGCGTCATCAGCTGCATTCATTCGCCCGCGTTTTCTGGGTTGCGCGTTCTTTTTTTGCATGTAGTGCGGATAACCGGGAAACACAGCCGGGACCACAGTCGGAAGCAAAATCCTAATCTTCGTGTTCTTTTTATAGTTATCCTCAGTGAAATTTAATGAACATACCAGCGACCTGTCGCTTGGCTCCCACTTACTTGCTTTTTCTGATGGCCCTTGGCGAGAAATATTCTTCGGCCACGCTTCGCGACGCTGCAGATCGCTAGGGAATTCGTGGTACTTCATAGTAGCGTCTCTTCTCGCGTTTGAATTGCACAGCGGCATACAACAGCTTCGCGGCATCCCTCACCGCTGGAAAAAACCGTCCGCCACAGACGCGCACACCAAATAAACGCACTCAGGCGCAAGAAACATGAGGAAAGCTACTCACACACACGATCACACAAAAAAGCACACGAACAACGCATAAATTCCTAGCCGACCACATTGTAGCACCACGGCCGCTGCATAATGGTAGCACGAACTGGCCTCTGCTTTGCGGACCGCGCTGGTGGCGTCCTCACCAAAAACTGCGGCCGCAACTGTCAACTCGACCGGGACGCGCTTGCCCATTGACGGCGACGCGACGCAGCAGGCCGCACCTGCTTTTTTTTTATGTAGCGGCCGTGCAAGTGTATTTACAGGAGAGTGCTGGGGCAAGGCAGCGGCACACAACAGTCTCCAAATCGCCGTCGTCGTTTTCAGCCTAATCGTCTTTTGATGGCTGTCCGCAGCAATATGCTGCAACAGACGAAAAAGGTATACACTTGGTTCACTTTAAGCGAATCATATTGATGAAACAATGGCAAAGTGGAAAAAACCTGGGGTCTGCCGCAGTAGCCACGAATGCACCGCAAAGCTCTCTTATGAAGTACCTGTAGTTTCTGATAGGTAGTAGTCTGTAGTTTCTGATAGTAGTGGTTAGTTGTCCCCCATACCAGAATGCAAAAGTTTAGTTTAGAATATACAATGGCATAATACATCTGCAGTTTTAACCACACGTGTGTCAGTAAAATATCTCGAAAAAAAAAATAAGCGACCGTGTGAGTTTTTATAGTACTTCAGTGCAGGCCACTTGAAGACAACAGTCTTAGAACCGCCGTATACGGCGAACGTGGTAAATATGACAACGTTTACCGCATGCAAAATGTCAGTCGCCTGTCTATGCGGTAGCAAAGGCAACACGTTACGGTACGCGTAATCACAGCGGTCACATTCGTGAGCGTATATAGTCACAACGGTCGCACGGGAACACGTCCAACATGCCTGTACTCGGGAGCGCTCGCAAAGCGCGCGTCTCCTTTGCCAGCCGAAGGCCAGGCATGTCCAGAGCAAACCCGCGTGGCATCACTGGAAGACAGGGAACTGTCTTCAGTTGGGCTTCTTGTAAAGTGCACATTTACCGTGCAAGCGCACATGTTCGGTTGAAAATTGTTCGACAGAATGAATTCCGTCACGGACCTGGGTTCCGTTAATCTGCCACCACTCTTCGCTATCAGTCTTTACACGGTGATAGCAAATATGTCGTCCACTTTACATCACCATTCCATCGTGGCGAACGATGGCCATCAGGCGGTATTCCTGGCCTGCCACCCATAACTTGGACGAAAAGTCCACACGTGTCAGGATCTTGGAGGCGAAGCTCGATGGGTAACGCTTTAACTTCAGGAGAAAGTATTCCTTCTTGCAAAGGACACTTTTCACGACTTCTACAGCATAATTGCAACCATTAGCGCAGCGATAAGCCGTCTTAGGTGAAGTGTAGGTATTCTGGCCGTAGAAGTCTTGCTGAAACAGAGAGCGAATACGCAGGACTGTCGTGTCACCGCTCCTTTGTTGGGGAAGGCTCACTTCGAACATGAACAACCACGTGCATTTTGTGGTAGTATGTCCGCACAAAGAACACAGTGTGCAAGAACTCCTAAATCCTCCAAGAGAGCGTATGATCGGCGTATCATACGTCGCCAGAAAATGTTGCCATTCTTTGTCAGCCGCCTTCTGCATCTTGACGATAATCGGAGCTGCACTCGTCGAACTTAATGATTGTTGGATAGTTACCGCCGCGGCTGCTGAAGCGATAGGTTGGCTGGGTGGACCCCAGAGCGCGTTGAGCCATTGTAATCCTGGCGAGCAAGCAATCCGCAGCATCTCTTGGTTGTTGAGTTGCCACCCTCGACGAGAAGTAATATGGCACACTGTTCCTCAGAGCATTGAGCAGGTCATAGGTTTCACGTGTGTTTTGAAGCCACTTCTCTGTCTCGAGCAGGCACGCCAAGTGCCAGGTAGCTGTCAAGGATGCCGTCTTTTGCAGGTTTCGTCCGTTCGCATCAACCACTCGCTAATACGTTTCAGCAGGCAACATTCTACAAGTAAAACGTTTATGAGAGCAGGTATAAATGATGATTCGTCCCTCACGAACAAAAGGTCTTGGTCCATGTCTGGAAACGGAACGAACTGGCACCACTGGCCGTCGTCTTCCTCGTCAGCGCAAATATCTAGGCCGCCGTATCTAATGATGATAATGGCTTTGAGCAAGTAATACCTAGTAGATCGTTTTGTTTTCTATAAATAATGGCGCACACCTAAGGTGAAAGAATGGCCATAATTCTGGAGTTAAAAAAGTGATGACAAACTTTTATTGAAGTTCAATGCGCCCTGCCCCCTAATTATGCATTCTTTTTAGTTGCTAGTAACTAGCCACATTATGTTTACTAAAGAGCACACCGGTATTCGCCCCTGCCAAAAGGAAGCTGAAGTTGGCTCGGACGTTATCAAACTCCAATAAATAAACCCACATAAAAAGAAGGTAATTGTTGTGTTGTGTCCTTGTCGGTCTACTTTCGGTTTTATTAGGACGATGCCAGGTGGCGCCTCACTTGGCACCAATGTTCTGTAACTCACCGCTATGGGAGCTTCGAGGCGCAGTGTCATCGACAGCGACAATGACCATTGAAAACGGTAATGAATTATTTGCGAAATGGTTTATTACCTTAAACGGCAATAATCTGCGGCAGTGACAGTCGTGGGCCATTGTTCATGTCGCGGCCTGTTAATCATGGTTGTCGTACAGTCACGTCTTCCTACACTCATTATGGCATGTATTAAGTTCAGCTGGTAACCACGAGAGGGACCAGACGTCGGCATATTGATAAGGTAGGAATAGTCAAAGTGTCTTTGGTTCGCAAAGAAATGCTTGGCATTTGCTATAGCCAACAATAACATCAAAACTTGTTCTGTCGTTCCTTTCTGTATTTGCAACCTTGCTCTCCCAAAACAAAGCAAAAAATGAAGCCTGAAGCTCCCCTTACCATTACATTACATGCTATTCATGCGTTGTGTTGATTACCTGTGGGGTGGTACTTTGCCTATCCACTCGCAAGCTGTAACACCATACTCCCAATACTGGAATTGTCCACTACCATCACTTCCAAACACATTACATGGCAGGTCATATACATAACTTGCAACTACGTCACACCGCGGATCTGTAGGATAGGATCACGAAATGTGCCGCCATCACCGCGCACGTCATGGTAGCAGACGACACCGATCCAAGCTGTGCGGCTTTCGCATTTCCCATAAACGCCGTACGTCACAATGACGATTTGTGCGAAATTTGGCTGCCGCGCGAGAAGTGAGTGTAAATCAAATAAAAAGGACAGACGTGGCAATGTACCGTTTGCCAAAGGTGATCACAAACCAGTGCGACCGCACGAAAGGGCTGGCCTGGAGCGCGCATAAATAGGAGGACCTGAAGAAACTGAATAATGTTCGGGTTTGCGGGCGCCACATCGCGACAGGCGACTTATGTTTCCAAATCTCCCCACTTGTTTGCTCAGTGCGCTATGCGCGAGGTGAATTTTTCTCAAAACGTAACGCGCAGGATTGAACATTGCGAACGCGCCTTGCTTTTCGGAAGACCAGCTAAGCTCTTCGATCAAGCGAACCCTGACTGTGCGCCAAAGATCCTATTGGGTCACGGTTGTGCGCTTGATCTTGGGCACGTGATCTTTGGCGCTCCCCCGCTGTGGGCCGCTAGTTCCTTAAAGGGACACTAAAGGCAATATGAAGTCGACGTTGATTGTTGAAATAGCGGTCCTAAAACCACGTAGTGCTACTTTTATGCCAAGGAAGTGCTTATTTTGAACTAAAATCACGTTTTAGTGGTCAGCATCGCGTCAGCGCACTTCAAGTCACCCACCTGAAAGCGGTATTTCGCACGTCACTGTTGCCGTGCGCAACGTCGCCCGCCTTTACTGCGCGGCGGCGTGCACCATTCGGGCATCCGGACAATCACATGCATGCGGTATTTTGCCGAACTTTCTATCAGAGCAACTTTCACGAGCGTGCGAAGCACACGAGGCAGTACGCGATACCGAAACTATTACTGAGTCGCGGCCGCGTGAGCGAAGCAGGGCGCCGGGCGAAGCGTAGTTCGGCGAAAACGGAACTTTAGAACCACGCGCGCCGTTCCCCATTGCAACGCCAAAGAGGTTCTTTTTTCCATGAACCAAACAGAAACGAACAAGCAGCATTTTATTACGTCTCTTGATGCACGGAAGGTTCTTTATTGCAGCTAGTTTGATGACGAGTGATTAATTGTATTCAGACTCTCCCACGTCATCGGGATCACTTCCAAAATGTCCCACTCGTGGCGCTCATCGTGTGATACATTTAGCTTAATTTCTCGGTAAGTAGAGCACTGCTGTTCATAATATTGCTGTTTTAGACTTTGGCATACATTGAGCTTTCCAAACTGACATAAATTGTTATTTGCCTTTAGTGTCCCTTTAAGGCCTGACCACACCTACGCGTTGCAGCGTGTCAGCGCGTGACGTTTTGAAGAGGCGCCGCACCCTCTACCAGTGGAGATAGAGGGCGCGCAGCTTCGCGTAGCCCTGCGCCCTCTCTCCCCGTAGGGAGAGGGCGCGGCGCCACGTCAAAAGGTCACGCGCTGACACGCTGCAGCGCGTAGGTGTGGTCAGGCCTTTTGGTATTTCAGCGGGTGTTTTGAACTGACGCAAAATTGTTCTCAGTTAACAACGCTAGCATTAAATATGCGATGCGTTAGAGCACTTACGATTCAACTTTGGGATTGCCAGGGATCTAACACCTCTTTCACGTGGCCAGGAGGTCACTACCTCCAGCACCATCACGCGGTCCTGGTGGCCAGCAGTCTTCCTGTGGCCAGCGGACGAACCGCGTTCCACGGTTTTGCATACTGAAGACGGTAAATAAATTCGTCGCACAAGAGAGCTTGTCAGGATAATGCCACGTCAGGCGGCCACTGCCACCATTCCACCGCATCAAGAAGCCGCAGGACCCACACAAGCCTTACGCCGCAGCACAAGGCAACGACGCGAGCCTTGCTGGTACCCGAGAGACGTTAAGGCTTGCTGTTGGTCCAGAAAGGGGAAGATGTAGCAGAGCTGCGCCACCATGACGTCACCAGGCCAAGCATCAAGCACGGTTTACACGTGACGACACGTCTCTACTAATATAAGATCACCGTCGCCTCAGCAGTAAACGCTTTTCACTGTTCGACTACCTGCTCGCTTACACATTCCACTCTGTGAAGTTGGATTACCAGCGGAGGTGACGGGCTCACTCCCGTCTCTGCTCTCGTTGCCGTACATCACAAGCGCGCTGCTCCTCGGGTGTTCTCGCAATGCGCAGGCGCGCCACACTTACTTCAGACGACAATACCAACGCGTCAACTCGACGGATGTGGCGAGGCACATACTGACACCTCTTTATCATTTTAATGCCTTAGTTCTTCCACCGCTCCCTAGAGGGCACCAGTGCGTTTATCAGTTTAATACTTCAAACAAACACTCCAATTTAAAATCAATAAAGCTTAATCCTCCTCCTCATTCAAGCGAAGATCTAAAGCATTAAACTGATTAAACCCCTGGTGCCCTCTAGGGAGCGGTGAAAGAGCTAATGCATTATAGTTTTTCCAATACTCAGATGACCAGAGCGCCTTTTTCGTGGACGCCGCCCGGTCACACACAGGACAGTGCACGGTGGCAGTAGACAACCAGGGGCAATGTGTCGACTGTGTATCTACCATACAGGATGATGTTACAAGCATGGAGGAGGTCGCTATCGCCCTCGCGCTCAGAAACCCAGCGTCAACCTTCGTCCTCACGGACTCAATGAGGGCTTATCGCAACTACCTTAAAGGGAAAATCAGTTCTCTAACACGCAGAATACTTTCACAAGCAGCAGAAAGCCGTACTGAGGGAGACTGGAAACAAGTCATATGGATACCTGGACACTGTGGTGTCAGAGGCAACGAGCTAGCTCATGCCTCCGCCCGAGCTCTCTTACCCCGAGACTCCAACTTCAATGTAGGGACTCCAGCCCTTCCAGATCCGACGGCCCACCTGACCACATACACTGATGTATTACAAAACCAAAGGCTTGCGCGGAGGAAATATCCTCCACCACATCCTCAACTCAGTAAAGCCGCACAGGTAGCTTGGCGCCGCTTACAAACGTTATCGTATCCCAACCCACACGCACTCTCCAAAATAGACCCTGACAGGTACCCCTCATCAACTTGCAGGCTATGCAACACTGATCTAGCTACACTGTATCACATGGCATGGGAGTGTCAGGGCAACACATCCAAAATAGATTTTAAGGATTTCAGTAGAGATGGATGGGAGGCGTCACTGTCCAGCCGAGACCGGGGGGTCCAAGAGGCTCTGGTGGCCCGCGCAAGGACCGGGGCGCAAGCCAATGGGATCTCTGACTAGGGACTCCACCCATTCAACAATATGTATAATAAACTTTTCATCATCATCATCCACTGTGAGCGAAAAATTGGCGTTGTCCGGGAGGGATAATTTGAGGTAGATGCAAATAACTGTGTAATAAAAAAAATTCGGTTCGAGTGGCAAAGGAAGGCCCTCTGCGTGGGAAGCAGGCGTTCCACCGCAGAGCAACGCCGTTGCTTGGAAATCCTTTCAAAGAAAACCCTCGTATGCGAATGCGACATAATGCGAGAAGTCTCCTTAATGCGTCCAATTTTGCGTGGCAGAAGCCTAAAATCACGTCAGGCGTTACGACATGTGAATTGCAGAACGAATGGGAAATTTAAAGGCCCATTCACTACAAAGTGCTCATAAACATTTAATTATCGTCATCAGCAAAAGCATCAACAAAGTGAGCAGCTCCGTAGGTTAGCGCGTTGCCTTACGAAAGCGTAGTGGGCACTTGGCAGCTGTAATTGCAGCAGACATTGTAGAATAGTTCGAAATGGCGAATGCTACGCCCACAAACGCTGTTTTTCTTGCGGCATGGCTGAATTGCACACCTAGAAGAGAAGCGAGGCTACCGAATGAGAAGACGATGCGCACGGGCCCGATATCGCTATCACGTTCTACCCACTTGGGGCGAAGCTCAAGCGTCCTCTCAATGGTTCCCGAAAAGTCGATGTTCGTTTTACAGCGAAAGCTGTTATGAGATCATTTCACCGGCCGTTTTTGGCGCCGTAGTTGTCCGCCGCCGCCGCCGCCGCGGGTGTCCGTAACTAGTATCGCTCGAAATAGGAAAAAAAAAACGAAATAAGAAAAAAATTCCAGGATGGAACGAGGTTCGAACCTGGGCCCCCTGCGTGGGAGCCCAGTATTCAACCTCTGAGCCATGCCGGTGCTTGAAACTGCTTTGCAAAAAGGTCCTATACAGGCTTCATGTCGGGAAGGAACCACATTAGCATATGCAATATAGCGTGGTAGAAGAGTAAAATAAGCACCAAGCGTCGCACAACGCAAATTCTGTAACCAGGCGTCACACAATGCGAATTGCGCAACGAGTAGGTTGTTGAATGCTCCCGACCCATTACAAAGGTCTCTGCCATAATTCTTCGTCGTCATCAGGCACGGCATCAACAAAGTGCGCATAATACCTTACATGCGTTTAGCAGGTACCACGGATCTCCGTAGAATGACGAAAAATGGCACAGTGCCTGCTGCCTTACTTTTCAAAAATTACAATGATTTATAGCGTAGTGGGTTCCTCGCAAGTGCACTTGTATTGGTTGCCAAGGAAGCCCATAAGCGCATGATCCATTTCCTCGGGGTCTCAGTAAAATTACAATGATTTAGAGCGTAGTGGGTTCCTCGCAAGTGCACTTGCATTCGTTACCAAGGAAGCCCATAAGCGCATGATCCATTTCCTCGGGGCCTCAGTAAAGTTCTTCGCCCCCCCCCCCCCCCGTCTCTCTCCCACGTCAACGTATGTTATACAGCATGACGGGAGAGGGAAATAGCGACCGGACGTCACCCAATGCAAATTACATAACTGGTGGGCCGTTTAAAGATTCCAACCCATTACAAAGGGATGAGCCATAATTCTTCATCGTCATCAGTCGTCGCGTCAACAAAGTGCACATAATGCCTTAGAGACGTGTAGCTGGTGCCTCGCTTCTCCGCAGAATGACGAATAATGGCTTAGTAGGTGCTTCCCAACTTCACAAAATCGTGATTAATGGCGCAGTGGGCACCTTTGTAATGTACTTGTATTGTAGCCCCAGGAGAGCTTAACGGGCTCTAGAAACGCCGCTCTTCCAGCTTTCGCTGTGACTGTGCTGCGGTTTCAGCACAGGCCTGGCGTTTTTTTTTTTTTTTTTTTGTTGCATTAACAATTTCAGATGCAAAATACTATTTAATTGCACGTTTCTTTGCATCTTATGTCCCCTTCACGTCACGTTTCGCAAGCATTTCATGCGTTTGCGTCATCATTGTGTACACGTCACGCCTACGTCAGATTTGACAGAAAAATTGGGGGACCCTTAAGCTTCGCCTTTAAGAGTTGAACGCAATAGCGAAATCCGGCCCCTGGTGCGCACTTCAACCACTAAGTGCGTACTTATTAATGTGTATTGTTACACACACACGCACACAGACACACGCGCGCGCGCGCGAGAATGGTACAGGCAGTTTCATACTTAGGGGAAATCTCGGAGCGCCTGGCATCGCGATGCGACTAGCGCTGCAATCGCGCGCCGGCAGCAGCTCGCGCGTGCGCAGACGCTTCAAGGGTGTAGAGTTGTACATCTGCGCACGCGCGAGCTGCTGACGGCGCGTGGTTGCAGCGCTGGCCGCATCACGATGCCACGCGCTCCGAGATTTCCCCTAAGTGTAAAATAGCCTGTAAATACAGGTTTTTGATCTAAAGCAAGAGTCGCATGGCCTCCGAGATGCACGCCGCGCGCTTGCCATCTCAGAGGCCATGAAGAGTCTCACAATGCCTCACAGATGGCAGCACATTATCTAGCGTTTGCTGTTTGCCTGATCAACGCCTCCTCTGGAAAGGCGGCATTGGCTTGATATGTTATCCGCTAGATGGACATAGTTGTCCATTTCCTTTCTCGATTTTTCGCTCACGGATGATTTTTCGCTCACAACCAACGCGACCAACGGTCCCGACACCGACGACGGAATTTCTGCGACACGAGCTCTCTAGCGCTATCGCGTTAAAATGGCGGAAGTCCAGAATAGCACCCCCGCTCTGTTAAGCTGACCTCGCATGAAATGGCTCCTTCTTATTCTGTGACTTGAATGGATGGATGGAAACAGCTTTACTGAAAATCCGGCGATGCTTAAAACCCCCGGCTGAGGTCTCCCATGTGCGGACTTCGAGGCCTTGCCTAGTCGCCGCCTCTGGGGCCCGCTGGACTGCCCACTCTTGTGTCTTGAGAGTGGAACTGTGCATACGCAAGAGCCTCAGTAGCTACAGCCATTTCTGCCGCCATAACAACACACTCCCACAATATGTGCGAGAGTGTCGCTCTAGTTGCTTGACATAACATTAGTACTCAGATATTGCGTGGAGGAAAATGTGCGGCAATCACACCGGGCTGGAGGAGGTGTGTGTCTGCAGTCGACACCCCGGCGTCGTTTCACCATGGGGTGAGGTGGGGGCAATATCAGCAGGCCTACGTTTTAGCGCTTGGCGATGTAGTTGTACCTTTTGACAGTAAAAAACAGTCTCTCTTGGGGAACTTAAACGCGGAAATTTTGGTCTGTCTTTCTGTTTGTCGGCCCGTCACTCGATTCAGCCACCCGGCCAAAGTTGAACCACTTGCCCAAGGGCCAGCCATCTTGAACGGCTGACTAGGTTCATACTTGTGTACATTGTCGATCAAAAAGCAAACATTACGCATATCTGAGGAGCAACAACACTAGGCAAGTATTAGGTGGTGTGTTCGTTTAATAGAGGATAAATAGTTACGTAATTCTGGAGACCCTAGTTTCTTAAGCTGCGCTGAAAATGCGACTGCGCTGAAACTTGCCTTCCTGCGGGCCCTCTGCACGAGCTCATTGTTGTGTTTCGGTTTCGGTTCAGTATTGCACTGTACGAATGTCATGGGGCGCCACTCTGGCATTCCTGTTTTACCCAGGCGACGTGTAAATAAGAGAGTGTGTGGAGAGTACTCATTGAGTGCGGACGTTTCTTCTGCTTGAGCGCTTCGCGCCAAACCGCGTGTTCAGGCTGGCTGGCGTCTCCGCCGGTCGCTTTGGTCACCGCCGGTCTTCGCCTGCTGCTGCGCCGGGCCTACCAGCCTGCAACACAGCACTCATGTTTCCCGACGTATTGCCAGATGGCGTCAGTATCTCACACAGCGCCTCTTCTATCGTCTTGAGGCGACATTTGCAGCGAAGCACGCAGATACGCAGCCAATTTTTAGGGGCGAAGCTCCTTAAGGCGGCACCCGTTCGTCCCTCGTAGTCGTAGTCGTTGTGCGTAACCTGTCTTACGCTTTGACCTCCAAGGTGGTGCCGGTGGGAGATTTTTCCTGTGCGTTGTTGAACAATAAAAAATTCGCAGCGTGCGCGTTAGCTAAAAGCCGAATTCTTCTGTCTCTCATTCCCCATTAGCAGCCATTGGCATGTTCCAGTAGGAAACGTTAGTAGAAGTAGAAGTGTAAGTGTTAGCTAAAAGCCGACTTCTTCTGTCTCTCATTCCCATAAGCAGCCATTGTTTACCTCCAAGGTAGTGCCTGGTGAGATTTCTCCTGTGCGTGATTAAACAATAAAAATTTTGTTCAAAACGCCGTTGATTGATAAAATAAACCAACGAAAGACGCCAGATGTTTTGTAAAAGCAAAACGAAAGAACGCCAGATGTTTCTAAAGCAAAACGAAAAGACGCCAGCTGCTTAACGAAAGACGCCAGATGTTTTCTAAAGCAATGGTTTTCTAAACAATGAAAATTCACAGCGTACATGTAAAATTAAAGTGAGCTGCAAGTCGTCATAACTCATCGAACCTTTAGTATAAACGCGCCCGATCTCACGTCGGTGATGATGTACTGGGCAGAATCCACGGAAGATTCACGGTTTACCGATGAACCTCCGCAGCTTCACTCATCATCATTCACTCCGTGGATATGCTGTGATTTTTTTTTACTGGTACACGCAAGGCTTGATACTCGACGAAGACGCTGGGTGGGCACAGTCATTGGAGCCAAGTGCATGCAGATACTACTTACCTCTTATTTAAAAAAAAGCCTTCATATTTTCTCTGGCTAGAGAACTGCTTTTTTTGTTTATGCTTAGTTTGTAATACAAGGAACGACGACATAAATTACAGAGGACAAAACTCTTCCCTAATTTTACATATTCTGTAAACAAGAATCTTACGACGCAAAGTTAGCATATGGCTGATGCTGTACTTTCTTCTAAACTATTGGAGTTTATAGAAAATAATTCAAGATTAAGCTAAAAATTCCGGACGATTGGGATTTCACGAGAAATAAACTCCGGTAAACGCCAAATTTCCGCCAAAGAAAAATCTCCGAAAAAGACCCTTCATACTTCAAGGAAGTTTTAAAACACGGAGCCCCATTTATAAGCGATGCGTAAGCGCGGTGTTATTCTAGGAGACCACGGTTCGGCCGTTCCCACGAATAGTTGTCGTAGGGCGACATTGTCGCGGCGTCTTTCATCTTCTTTTCTAGCCTTTGTCAGAGTCTGGAACGGCTAAGCCGAAGGCACATATTGCAAACATAGAAGCGGGCATTTCAAGGTAAACATTCGCAAAGTTGGAATTGCCCCCATGTATCCAATTCTTCATGTCGCCTGTACATGCTTTCCCAAAGAAAACTTTTGTTCCATCATCAGGGAACATTTCAATGAATGTGTTCTCATTTCGCAACAGATGTTTAGCACGAGCACAACGCATTCATTAGATCGGATATGTCCGTATTCTGCAAACGCGGGTTTTCAACCATAAGTCAAACAAAAAAAATTATTTCGTTCTGTACATTTACGAGACAGAAAGCCGATATGGCATAAATGCCTATGTGTCCAACTTTAATGACGACGTCATAATGACGTCAGAGAGCACAGAACTATGTGGCGTCGTCATGACGTTACGCGATGACGTCATCACATGGCATAGTCACTTGGTTAAACGTCGCCAATTCCCATAGTAGTGTAAACCCGGTGAGGTGCAGCTAAAGAGGGTGTTGTGTTCGATGGAGGCGAAAATGTCTGAGGCCCGTGTACTTAGATTTAGGTGCACGTTAAAGAACCCCAGGTGGTCAAAATTTCCGGAGCCCTCCACTACGGCGTCTCTCATAATCATATCGTGGTTTTGGGACGTTAAACCCCAGATATTATTATTATTAAAGAGGGTGTTGTGGGAACTGGTTATATTGACTGGAAACGTCACGGTAATTTAATCCGTATCTTAAACCGCGTCTCTTTATGGCTTGCTAAAAGACTTGTCCCCGATTGTATAAGACAATGCATTACCAACTGTATAGCAGGCCCGTGTTTTCAAGTGTTACAGAGTGTAACGTGCTGCCGAACTTCATTCATTATATAGCGAGTGACCCCACGTGACAAAAGGACGGATGGACGTACTGTTGTACACATCATTTTCTAGTCGAGTCGGCAGGTATGTATACTTGCGCATTTAGAAGTGCGGTTTTCACTTGTCTGTGGTGTTGCAGCAACGAGGTCTCGATAAGCCGGGTGGTTAGTTGAGGTTCGTTTCGCCAAGACGATATAAAGAAAGAATGTCTGCAGGGAGCCATACTCCGAGCTCTAAAACAGTAATGCTGGCTTGCCATCGTTCACCAAGGAACAAGGTCGCAGCAAAATGCTAAGACCCGTATGTACATCGGAAGACGTTCTTAGGCGCATGGGGACTGAGCTGCCCAACCTCTTTGCACGTCGGCTCATGCGAAGAGCTCCTGGGGCCAAGCTCTGGCGCACAACACCCCATGAACATCCAGGCGATGCAATGTCTCCCACTATGCTGCGTCACGAATTGTGTGTCGCCCGCGCTTAGCGCGGCCGGCCGGCCTTGCATCGACCGTGTCCGTTTACAGTGGAGGTACATCGTCTTTTGGCAGGAAGATATGGCGGTTTCCATGGAGAGCCATTACTGACCGGTCCGAAAAGGCTATTCATCGTTCATCCTCCACACTACGTACAAGTTGACCTATGCACGGTAAAGGTTGTTTGATCGCGACGTAGAAAATTCTCAAGAGCCATTCTCCTACAGGGACAATGGGGGCAAGCGATGTCTCGCGTGCGCGTGCCGGAGTTTCTTTTTTTCTTTCCTTCTTTCTTTCTTTCTTTCTTTCTTTCTTTCTTTCTTTCTTTCTTTCTTTCTTTCTTTCTTTCTTTCTTTCTTTCTTCTCTTCTTGGTTCTTTTTTTCTTTGTTACGCATTGTGCACTGCCCTCTCCTAACTGTCGCCTTCCTCGATGCCAGAAATTGGACATTCATTCACGTGCTTAGCATCACAACGCTGTAGTTGCTACCGGCAACAACGACGTTAATGCTTTCATATTGAGGCAACAATGAAATGTGCTAATGGGAAACGACAGGCAACCTCGACAAAAGATGACAGTGCGACATCAGGAACGGCTGATCACCGGCAACCCAAAGATCGAGAGAGCTATCAGTGAACAGTGCATACGAATTCGCATGTGGCCTTCGCACCTTCGAAGGCCGCACTTCTGTACGCTCGCCGGCGCCCGGTTTTTTGTGAACGCCGAAATATGTGCGTCATAACGAGCTTCACTTGAAAAACTAGGTGACGAAATGAAGGCGAGCGCGCAAGTTGCACGCCATGATGACACAGCCGATACTGTTATGTGCAAGCATTGCGTACTCCGTTTAATCATTCATACACATCAATCCCCTTCATTGCCACACCTATGCTGTGGCTCTCGCATGATGCCCGCCACTGTAGTCTAGTGGTTATGGCGCTGAACTGCTGACCCGAAGGTCGCCGCATTTTCGTTAGAGTCGAAAATGCTTGAGATCCGTGTACTTAGATATAGGTGCGCGTTAAAGAATCCCAGGCGGTCGAAATATACTGAAGCCCTTCACTACGGCGTCCCTCATAATCACATCGTGGTTTTGGGACGTCAAAGCCACACAATTATAAATATCACTACTCTTGCATGAGTTCCAAGGTAGAACCAGGCCTCGGAAAGTCTCAAGTTTCAGCCATCGCCGTAGGGGGGCAAGAAAATCGACCCCGTCGCAGCTAAAAAAAAACCATAGTGGCTCCGTGCAAATCTACCGTCGGGGACGCCAAAAAATCCGCCAGAGGCGCCGTAATAAAAGCAATATTTAAGAGAAATACAGCTGTCATTTCCGCATAAAGGTGCTTTTTCTTGCGTAACTGAAAGTGATGTGTGATTAGGAGTAAATTTGTTGTTTAGTGATTGAAAACATGGACTGCCACGTGACTTCTACCCTGAATTCCTCGATTCAAACATTTTGGCGCGAGATTTTCGGTCCCGGTGTCACGTAAGGCCACGACTTCGTAAGCTGCGGTGCAAACTTTGTAAGCCGTGGTCTAATGCTTATGGTGTTCGCCTGCTGACCCGAAAGTCAAAACTGAATTACATCTGAGGAGACCGCATTTAGATACAGGCAAAAATCTGCAGGTCAGGTACACACTGAAGACCTCCATGTGGTCGAAATTGCCGCAGCCCTCAACTACGGTGTCCCTTATAATGACGTCGTGGTTCCGGAACGTAAAAACTTACAAATTATTGCTTTACTTTGTTAGCTGCAACACTGAAGTGTGAGCAGCATTGCAGGGCGACATGACTTTAAGTGTTATTGAAGCGGTATGCCCGTATGAGAGAGAGTGACATTCGCTGTAAATGTCATTAAATTTGCCGAGCGACAGGCGTATAAGTTTCTGAGGTCTTACGAGCCAAAACAATGCCGCCGTAGTGGAGGGCTCCCAAAATTTCGACCATATTGGGGTTTTTACCGTGCACTAGCGCATGCACACGTATCTCGGATGTTTCGCCTCCATCGTAATGGGAAGGCTTAGTAGTGTGGTAAACTCTAGGTAGAGTTGGGTCGGTCAACAGGGCAGCTCTTGGCTCAGCCCCACAACAACGCTGCCGTCTTCATCCAATCGGCGTAATTTCGTCGCCCGTGCCAGAGCGACATTAACCCATACCCGTGACTAAATCGAAATGGCGAGCGGGTTCTGCTACACACGCTCATTTTTAAAACGTAGAAATCTGCAAAAACGTATCTGGTGGTCGACAACACCCAGCTGTCCCTCCCCCACTATCAATTAGCACCTGAATGCAGCTTGCTTCACTTCGTTAGGGGTAATTTTGTATGTTTAATGACTGGCACGTATGTATGCCGTGTTAGGGAATATGAAATGTAGCCTAATGTGGGTTATGTCTTGACACGAATGATGGAATAATTAAATATAACCGTGGTTAATAAACTTCGCCATGTGTTCTTGAATATTAAAAAAGTCTGCGTGCCGTTTTTATTTTTGAGGTTAAGGAGTGTAACGGTGGTGTGTCCATGTAGAGCAGGCGTTCCGCAAGGTAGAGGTACAGCGGCAGCCGTGAAATGGCATATTTGCCAATGTGACCGTCGTTGAATACTGGGCATCGCCATGGCAACGCTGACTATATCTGCCTTGTCGCTCACCGCTGACGGCCGGCGCGCAGTAACGAGCAAGCGGGCCGTCGCTGTGACCAGTGACGAAGCGCAAAAAGTGCGCCGCTGCGCCTCGGGTGCCGCAGATAACGCGCAGAATATGCGCAGTTATCGTCCGATGGTTGGCAGTTGCTTTGCTGTTCCCCGTTTTCTTGCGAATTCTATCATTAATACGCATGAAAGTTTTTTAATTCACCGATGTAATCAAACTGCAATTATGGTGGGCAGTCGCTGTGCTACTGTATGGTGCCGCAGGAGCTGCGATACCGGCGAAGGCGTCAGTTTCCACAGGTTCCTCGACGATGGCAGGTACAAGTACTTTCAAGCTGAGCGTTTTTCTTTCTGCTTTGTGACCTCGTTGACATAACACACTTCACTGTTCTCGCTTTTGAGTTGTATGCTAACACGTGTGGACAAAGCTGCTATTTCACTTGTACTTGCAAGGTCTCGTGGGCTCAAATGAACGATTGAATTATGCGATGGCATGAGCACGACTTGGCCAGACTGTTGATGAAGCCTACTTTCCAGTGGCGATGTCAGAGTAAGAGAATGACCGGGATAGAAAATCGCTTCTCCCTTCTCTGTATTTCTGCACCTCTTTGAGGCCTTGCATATATCCCATTTATGGGTTGTTTCATCGGTATCACGTGTTAAAATGATCTTGTTTTCTGCCATTCTGTAGACATCCGCTATATTGTGATTTCTTTGCGTGAACCTGCTCGGTATTCTCAGCCTGACCGCAATATGTTGTAATAACAACAAATCCGGGGGTCTTCAGGCGTACTCTTTGAAATCAAGTACTGAAACTGAAGCAAGAAAATGCTGATGCTTTACGCCTGTCATACAATACAAGTTGGTTATTGTGAGCGCTAGCTGACGATGGAAACGGGCAAGAAACACCATCTAATTTGTATTGTCTCTTTGAAGTACGGCGAAGGCTAGTCGTTTACGAGCTCACGATGTCTCAACAAGGAACTTTTACCGCTTGCCCACTATCAATAAAGATTATCGTTCCTTCTACTCACTCGCGAATTGTTCTTACTGGTGCCAGTTGCCAATGTATGCCTTTCGGTTCCATGTAACCTTCATACGCACAGGTACTGCGTTCCGAAGGGCGCCTTGGCGTGCTGCTGGGCGTATCGGCGCGCTTAAAACAAGCGGGCGAAAGATAACGAGACATCCGTAGCCCTACGCGAGTCCCGGCCTCTTTCGTCCACTTCTTTTTAAAAAGGATAGAATAAAAAAAAACCAGCCGAGGCACGTGCGTATGCGCATACGCACCCGGTACTCAGCAACGTGCCGATTGTTATTGTAGACACATCATCAGTCGCCTAAGCGATGCTTCGTGTTCACTCAATGTCAGGCTACAGAAACAGCTCAAGCAATTGAAGTTCGAAGATGATGTACTCTATGGGTATATTTTTCACCAGGAAGGCCATCGATGGATTTCCGTCGTACCGTGCGCTCTTCGCGGTGAGGTTCTGCTGGTTTTACAAGACGACCCAACGTCGGGCCACTTTGGCTACCACAAAACCCACGAGCGCATCTGCAGCTGATTCTTCTGGCCAGGTCTTTCAACAAGCGTAGCTAATTATTGTCACACCCACCTCTTGTTTTTTTTTTTTTTTTGATGTATTTGAGTTTGACCTGCAAGGACGGTTAGCAATGCTCGACGCCGACTGCGGCGCAGTGTTTGAGAAGCTTCGCGATTGTAGAAAATCTTCTTATGATTGCGTGCGGGACGCCAATAGTCGGACGGACGGACGGAAAAAAACTTCATTCTCTGTCATAGGAATCCGTATAACATGAAAGTGAAACGTGTCTTCACAGACGTAGTTGAGCGTTTGTTTTGCATTCTTTTGCCCCAAGCGCGAAGGAATGAATGCTACAGCATCAAATTGTAATGTTACGCGAAGAACGGCAAGCCGGTCGAAACATGCAATGTGCTGCTCAAGCAGAAAGGACGCGCGGAACGAACATACACAGGATGAGCGCGAACTGTCACAGTTGTAACTTATTTCTGTGTGAGCAGCGCGCTCCTTTCACAAAAGCGGCCGCTGCAGTGAGCGAGGTGACCTTCGTGCTCTCAACGGAAACTTGCAGGCAAAGCGCAAGACGTACAAACCACCGATATCACGAGATAAACGCGCGCACGAGCGACCACGCCCTGTCAAGGCGCGCTCTAATCCGCGTGGGTGACGACTTTAATTTAAAGCGCGCTCTTCGAGCTTTTCGCGCCATCTCGCTAGTGATAACGAAAACAGGCTGTATTGCCGATCTCCGAGTACCGCCACCGGCAAATGGTGTACATAAATAGCTCGCCGTTAGCATAGCAAAGAACATGCCGTCTGTGGCGGAGTCCTTTCGCGCTGCGCTCTGGCGATTGAGAGGTCGTAATTTCGACTCCCGGTGACGGAACTTTTTCTTATAGTTTTTTTTTCTTTGCATATGTTAGTTCTTCTATTTTACAACGTCATATCCGTGACGGAAATGCGTCAGTGGAGCCGTGGTGGATCGCGGCATAAAAGACTTACGTGTTAAAAAAAACACCTGCAAGGTTGCCGGCCCGGGCTCAGGCCACCCGGGTATTATGTGCGGTGAGGCATAGCCTTTCCACCGCCGCCTGGGCCCGCAGGATTGCCCACAGTTGTTATAGTCAAGATTATTCCAGAGCTTGCGCGACCACTAGTGATAATCTGGAAAGTTCGATGCGTGATGTATAAAAGACGGCGCGTCCCAGCGATGATCAGTATATCGATGGCCGGCGCTCTGTTCGCCGCTATCCCTGTACAGTGTGTATTCCTGTAGTTTGAGCTTCCGTTTCCCGGCCACAAGTTCCGCCAGATAGAGTTTCATCTTGGACACGCCGACTGCTGCCTTCGTCGATGTCACGGCCTCGTGCGCGCTTTGTCAACACCGCGAGCGGCCTACTACAGCCCCAGTCAGGACATTACAACCACTTCCTTGACTAGCAGAGCCATTCTCTGTCATCGGAGTTGACCTTTTGGGCCCCTCCCAACTACCCCAAACGGCAAGGGATTGATCTTCATCGTTGTTGATCACTTGACCCAGTAAGCTGAGACGACCTCGATGACTTCAGGAACTGCTTCCGAAGCAGCTGCCTTCTTCTTGAAAGCTATCTACCTACGTCACGGGGCCCCTCACGTTCTTTTGAGCGACCGAGGCAAGTCATTTCTCTCAAGCACGCTCAATGAAGTTCTCCAAGCGTCAAACAGAAGATATCTAGCTACCACCCACAAACAAATGGTTTGATGGACAGATTTCATCGCACGCTGTGTGACATGCTGTCTATGTATATCCAGCCTGATGACCGTAACTGGGATTCGATTCTCCCATTTGTAACAGTTGCGTATAACACGCCTGTTGGACGGACCACAGGCTACTCTCCGTTTTTCTTACTATACGGATGCCAGACAAGCTCATCACTAGACGTTTCTTTCTTTTCTGGCCCCGTCGACTCTTTACCATATATTTGAGACCAGTTTCTGTTCCGTGTTACGTAATACCGTCGTCGCGTCCGTATAAACACCGAAGCTAGCCAAGAAGATCGCAAAAATCGCAACGATGCGATCGCGAAACTCGCTATCGCGTCGATTTCTATTTCCCTGGCTACGCTGTCCTCCAGTGGACGCCTGCACGAACACCTGGTTTATGCGAAAAGCTTGAGAGAGAGAGAGAGAGAGAGAGAGAGCGATAGAGAGAGAGCTCTTTATTGAAAGGCAGAGAATTTAGCCGGCGTGTGTAAATTCCCTGAGTTGCTACTCTGCGTCGGGAAGGAGATTGGGGACTGAAAGAGACAAAGAGAGAAAGATATAGAAAAAGATATAAGAAACGCCAGGCCTGCGAGGAAAGCGCAGCACAGTCACAGCGAAAGCTCGAAGAGCGGCATTTCTAGAGCCCGTTATAAACTCTCTTGTGGCTACTAATAAAACTACACTAGCTATGGTCATGGTTTTTCGGTCTTGTGGTTCTGTCAATTCTTTGGTTGTAAATTTTTTTGACCATATCATGATGATGCTTCAAAGATAGCCCCAGGGGAGTGTGCTGCTAATCTGTCACGAAGGGGCGTAAAAAAGAGCATGTGATGAGATTCGTGCATATATAGGCTTACTTTGGCGTTCAGTAATAAAGTTGGTAGTTTGTGCCCGTCGTGTCCACGTCTCTTCTGTTGTCCGTGTTTTTAATGCAGCCATGAATCAAGTTACTAGATGAATACATCCTGAGGAAATCGCTCTTCCTATTGACTAAGTAGCCCAGTACAGTAGCCTCTACAGCGCTCCAACCAGCTTGTGAGATGGGGTATCGTTGAGAGTGCCATACAGTCTGCAATGAGAGTCATAGAAAAAAATTGGCCGCGTATCTGCGTGCTTCGCTGCAAATGTCGTCTAAAGACGATAGAACAGGCGCTGCGTGAGATATGGACGCAATCTGGCAATACGTCGGGAAACATGAGTGCTGTGTTGCGGGCTAATAGTCCCGGCGCAGCAGCAGGCGAAGACCGGCGGTGACCAACGCGACCGGCGGGGACGCCAGCCAGCCCGAACACGCGGTTTGGCGCGAAGCGCCGAAGCAGAAGAAACGAAGCAGATCAGCGGTGCACCCAAGTATGAACCTAGTAAACCGTTAAGATGGCTGGCCCTTGGGCAAGTGGTTCAACTTTGGCCGGGCGGCTGTATCGAGTGACGTACCGACAAACAAAGACAGACTAAAATTTCTGCGTTTCAATTCCCCAAGAAAAACTATCGTCTTTAAAAGGAGGAGGCCGTACGGTTCAGATCGCTGTTTACAAACACAGGCCCTGGACCGCTTCCGGTTTCCTGCGCTAGCGTAGGCTAGCAGGATTGGCGGGGAACAAAAGCCTTGGCGAGTAGCCCGTAGAGTTTAACACTTTTCTCCCTCTGTCTAGCAAAATATTTGAAATAAATATTCTTCTAAGCTACACACAACACTAAAAGAGTTAGTCTTTAACTAGAAGCACCTTTCTTTTATGTGAAAGTGGAAAAAGAGTATTCTCTTACTTTGACAAATCTTTAAAAAAAACGTTTTACGCTTCGGTGTTGCAGAATAATAAATGAGGTGACCGGAAGTTTCTTGGGGTACACCACGTGCTCCTGCTATCGCAATCTTGAAACCATCGGTTTCGCTGTTTACAAACACAGGCCCTGGACGGCTTCCGGTTTCGTGTGCTGGCGTAGGCTAGCAGAATTGGCGGGGAACAAAAGCCTTGGCGAGTAGCCCGTACGGTTTCAACACTTTTCTCCCTGTGTCTAGCAAAATAACTCAAATAAATGTCCTTCTAAGCTATACACAATATTAAAAGAGCTAGTCCTTAACTTTAAGCGCCTTTCTTTTATGTGAAAGCGGAAAAAGAGTACTTCCTTACTCTGACAAAACTTGAAAATTCGCTGTCGGCTTCGGTGTTCTAGAGCAATAAATGAAATGACCACAAGTATCTTGGGGTACAGCACGTGGTCCTGCTATTCGCCGCGAGATCGGGCTACAGGTGGCAGCACCATCGCCGCGCTAGTGTGGATAGGCGGTTGACGGCGCGTATACAAACGCAGAGAACAGCGCTTCGTTGTGAGCGATTTGACCCTATTTCCGGCAAACAAAAAATGCGTTCACTGCAGCTTTCTTGTAATACGTGTGCTGTTCATTCCCGAATTAGTGCATGAAGAGCGCCGAACGTTACTATTACTTGTGAGAGAAGCGCATCCTGCCAACGAACGGGTTACTCGCCTTCGGCAACAGTCGGCGCTTTCGCAACGGTTGACGTTTTCTTGTTGTTTTATTTCTACATGTTTACCTTGTGTTCAGCCTACTACGCACTGCTGTAGCGCTACTGAATTAAGTATTTATTTCTTGTTCATCTGGATACTCCCAAACAAAAAGAAAGCCCGTATTCCTGCACGATGAGTTCAAACAGCACTTTGTGCACGGCGTGCTCAAATATTCATCGGTGCTTCTTATTGAGTTCTCCATGAAATGTAGGACAGTTGATAGGTTTACTGAGCAAAGCTACCTGGCTGACAGCGCTTTAGCGCTACGGAGACGTTTAACACGCACATGTATTCCAGTAACAGTACACAAAGGTAACTGTACATCACGGAACTTTCTTCGAATGATTATTTGCACGACAATAATGGAACAAAGGCCCGGTTATTTCACGGGACCAAAGTACGTTTTTTCATGCGAATAGTGTCCGCTGCGTTCCGTCAATCTATAACAACGCAACACAAACGCTCAAGATAATGGAAAGGAAAAAAGGATGTGGCTTCGCGTGAAATTACAACGGCCTAAATGTAAAGTACGCCGTTTCGAATAACTTTGACCATCTGGGCTCTTTAACGCGTACCTTATTCTAAGCACACGGGTGTTTTAGATGCGAAGTATCTTAAGGTCGAGCTCAATCCGGCGGTGGTGGTGGTGGTGGTGTGCGGCGTGACCACCCTTACTGCGCATGCGCATGCCCTCTCCACACACCTCCTCTCCACTCACCCTCTCCCCTTCCCCTCTCCACTTTCCCTCTCTCCTTCCCCTCTCCACTTTCCCTCTCCCCTACCCCTCCCCACTTTCCCTCTCCACTTTCCCTCTCCACGTCCCCTCCCACTTTTTCTCTCCCCTCCCCCTCTCCCATGCCCCTCTCCCCTCCCGCTTTCCACTCTTTCTCTGAAACGCGGGCTAGACATGCCCAAATTCTCTCCTGCGCAACGCCGCGATGAGCTCGAGCGCATGCGCGTCCCCTCACCTTCTCTCTCCTCTCCTACGCTGCCCCCCTCTCCCCCGCCTGTCGACCGCGTTCCCCGCTCGCCCTGTGAGAATTAACGGCCAGGCTAGATGGAAGATACGACGCGCGTAGCGTCCCTCTTCGCGTTCCACGACGCGAGGTCGGTAGCATGCCCAACGAACGCCAACGGAACGCGATCGTGCAAGTGCTCCGGCTTCGCATCGCCTCATGTTCCCCTTTAGCGGGAGATGGTGTATTTTTTTTATATAAATTTCGCCAGAAGT
The DNA here is from genome assembly GCF_013339695.2 of Rhipicephalus sanguineus. Taxonomy (NCBI): domain Eukaryota; kingdom Metazoa; phylum Arthropoda; class Arachnida; order Ixodida; family Ixodidae; genus Rhipicephalus; species Rhipicephalus sanguineus. Next base: position 70,079,969 of record NC_051184.2, on the reverse strand, counting down.
TAAAATTGCGCAAGGCAACTTAGTTTTGCGATTTCCGTAATTCCATTTTCTGCTCTCTTTAGGGGACAATTTCGGTACAAAAGTGTCAGACGTGACTTGACAGAAATATTTCTGTGTAGTGAGGCCAGGACCGTACACAGCTAAAGCTCGTCGCATAACCTATAAACGACAGTCCCGAAGTTATACACCCAACCACAACGCGCAAGAGCATGAGAGCCTGTTTTTTTACCACCGAGCCGCTCGGAGGCTATATTCACATGAGATTTAATACTTCTCATCTTTAGGACAACGCCAAGTGCACTTTGCAAGGCGCTTGAACCACAGAGCGGCACCTACACTGATATGATTCTCGTGAACGGAGGGTACGACGACCACACACAGCACTCTCGTCAAGTGCACTCACTGATCTTATTACAGTACAAATACAGCCGATCAAGGCCAAATGCTTCTTTACATCATGTTAGGCATACGTACGTGCCGTTAAAGTTGCACTGATGCAACGGAACAAACCTCATTTTGAGGACCTGCATGACGTACGCGCACATACATCGCAACCTTGAAACCGTCTATAGACGGTTTCGAGATTGCGATAGCAGGAGCACGTGGTGTACCCCAAGAAACTTCCGGTCACCTCATTTATTTTTCTGCAACACGGAAGCGTAAAGCGTTTTTTTAAGGTTTGTCAGAGTAAGGGAATACTCTTTTTCCACTTTCACATAAAACAAAGGCGCCTTATAGTTAAAGACTAACTCTTTTAGTTGTGTGTAGCTTAGAAAAATATTTAATTCAAATATTCTGCTAGACACAGGGAGAAAAGTGTTGAAACTCTACGGGCTACTCGCCAAGGCTTTTGTTCCCCGCCAATCCTGCTAGCCTACGCCAGCGCAGGAAACCGGCAGCGGTCCAGGGCTTATATTAGTAAACAGTGAAACCGTCAAAAATTGGGGGACCCTTAAGCTTTGCCTTTAAGAGTTGAACGCAATAGCGAAATCCGGCCCCTAGTGCGCAGTTCAACCACTAAGTGCATACTTATTAATGTGTATTGTTACACACACACGCGCGCGCGCGCGCGTATGGGACAGGTTTTTGATCTAAAGCAAGAGTCGCATGGCCTCCAAGATACACGCCGCGCGCTCGCGATCTCGGAGGCCATGAAGAGTCTCACAATGCCTCACAGATGGCAGCACATTATCTAGCGTTTACTGTTTGCTTGTTGATATGTTTTCCGCTAGATGGACATAGTTGTCCATCTTTAGAGCTGTTTGAAAGTTCGTGTGTGTTTTTAGCGGCGATGGCTGCACTATCCAGGCCTTTTTCGACATAGTTTGATGGCCTCCCAAATGCGCCTACAAATCGCCGAATGGGCTCGTTTTCGTCGTGACTCCTGTCGAACAAAATGCGTTAAGGAAATTCCTTCCACTACACGACATTTATGTAGTGTTTTTTTCTGAAGTAGCTGTAAGTAACATCGTGGCTTTATAGTAGGACACCTGCTTGCCACGCGAACGGCCCGGGTTCGATCCTCAATGGGACCGAAGTTTTTATTCTTTATTTTATCTGCTTCTTTCTCGATTTTTCGCTCACGGTCGATTTTTCGCTCACAACCAACGGTGCCGACACCGACGGCGGAATTTCTGCGACACGAGCTCTCTAACGCTATCGCGTTAAAAAGCTGTCCCTAACACATAAGTCATATCAACCTAGCACTGTTCCGTTTCGCACTGAGAATGGAGCCAAATATGCGTAGCCAGTGCGTACCTCTGCTATCTCAGAAAACCTCCATATTTTCTCTGGCCAGTGGGCAGATTTTCCTGTTTGTAATGAAGTGGAATGGAAAGAAACGACGAGCTAAAGTCCAAGAATGAAAGCCCTTCATGGCTCCACATATTCTTTAAACTAAAATCTCTCAAAAACAAGGTTCACAAAACCAACTTCTCACAAATGAAGGTTAATATAGGGCTGACACTGTACTGTTGAAACCATTGCCCCTAATGGATACTACCTGGCTCGAAGCTGGCACTCGTAATTATTTGCCAAAAAAATAGACAATCCGCGCGTATTTTCTTTTGGAAATTGAGCGCACAGTTTTGCCGAGGCCAACTGCATAGTCGCGGAGTCCCGTGGCTCCACGCACAAGAATTTGAATGTGCTGTTTGGTCAAAATTAAATTTCTCCTCCTCCTGGAACTTTGTTTTTCGGCGGCGTCCGCATCGCGTCTTCCATATTTTGTTGTAGCGTTTGTCAGTCTCTGTACTGCTCGAAGTTGAGGCCCATCGCGCGGTCATCGAAGCACGCAATTCGCAGGAAGTTTTAACGCGATAGCGTTATGGCTCATTCACACTGGAGAATCTGCCCGCCACAGCGACCGGAATTCGCGCGCCGCCGAAAATCCACATTGTTCACACCACTTAGCAACCGCACCGCCGAAACTAGGGCGTCTAGTTGTCATCGTCCCTTCGCGCGAAGAAACGCTGGCATCGACGCGCTCGGCGTTGTGTACGCGTTGCGTTATGGCGAAGCGCATAAACAGGAGCAGGGTCGTCGAACTGCTGGGCTTGCTGGAAAGCAACTTTCTGGCGATGTCTGGCGAGGAGAAACATGCATTCGCCGAACAAGAGACGACGCAAGCACTTGTGGTTGGTTCGTCCTGATTTGCAAGATGCGAGAAGCTTGGTCGAGCCGAGATAATGCTACCCGTTTTGCGAGATCGCGATGATGTATTGCAAAGATGCTAATCGCGACAACACTTGGCAGTTGTCGAGAGCTACAGGATGATTACGAAAGACTTCGCTGTCCCTGCGGGCTTCGACGCCTGCGATATTACAAGCGCGCCGCCATTTTTCGAATGTTTGACTCGCTTTCCGATTGGTTCGCGGTGAGGGAATCCGGCGGCAGCTGCCGCGAAAATCGGTCCAGGACCGATCGGCGCGGAAAGGGATTTTCCGGCGGATCTCGCTGCAGCCGAAGCGGATTCCGCGCGCTCTCGCCGCCGAATGTCTCATGGCTCATTCACACTGGGGAATCCGCCCTCCACAGCGACCGGAATTCACGCGCCGCCGAAAGTCAACATTGTTCACACCGCTTAGCAACCGCACCGCCGAAACTAGGGCGTCTAGTTGTCGAGAAAAACTTGGCAGTGGGCTAGTTGGTTAAACATTATCGATGATTTTTGCGCAAACTTTACAAAAAGTGACTGGGGACAGAGAAGGACCACACACACGGCACATATGAGCGCAAACTAACAACTGTTTATTAGAACTACGGAAAGAAATGTATACGGTGACCCACGCATGCGCAACGCTGCCCTAGCTACGACGCCCCCTGCTCCCCTTTATCATCTTGACTTCCATATCGGTGAGCGCAATAGAAGGCGCGCTAATACACTTGCCCTCTGCTGCCGTTCTGATAATGAAGGCCTCGACGACCTCTCTTTTGGTGCGCTTGCTCGACGTGTGCAAAATGTCCGTTTCTTCAAACAAAGGATGACACGTGCACCTGCTGCAGTGTGTCTCCAGATGCCCCGGAGCTTGCAGGAGGCCACAATTGTGTCTATGTTCCTTCAGCCTTTCATTGACACACCTTCCCGTCTGCCCCACGTAATGAGCTCCGCAGGACAGTGGAATTTTGTATACCACGTTTTTCGCGCACTCGACGAACCTATTTGCATGTTTGGTCAAACACACTGCTTCCTTGTCCCTGTCAGAGTCTCCGTTCACTTTTGCGCATAGTCCGATGAGCTTTCTCGGCGCAGTGAAGACCGTCCTCACGCCGTACCTTGCCGCAACCTTCTTGATTCGGTGTGCCACCGTGTGCATGTACGGCATTGTAATGAAAGGAGGCCTTTTGCCATCTTCTAGAAGTTGCTCCTTTGTATGCCTTAGCACAAATGACGACATTATCGATGACACTAAATGACGTGGATAGCCACTCGTTTCAAGGCGCTTCACTTGCATGCCAACCCCTTCTTCGATGGAGTGCTCACATGACTTTTTAATCGCTTCCAAAAGGCATGCTGTGGCTATGCTTCTTTTTACAATCTTTGAGTGTCCGGAATCGTACGGCAAAATTTGTTTTTCACCTCTCGTCTTGTACATCCAGCACGTGTGCTTGCCTTCCATGGTGATGCTCAAATCGAGATACTGTAAGCGTCCGTGCTCCGGAACCTCTGACGTGAACCGAAGCCCTTCATGTTCTCTTTCAAATAAGCGCAGTACTTCGTCTCTTGTCTTCTCAGACATCAGCCCATAGGGAAGGCAAACTAGAAAATCATCGACGTACCTCACACACTTCACCACACCCACTTCCTGTAAACCGGCCTGCAGTTTTCTGTTTCCTTTTGCCATGAACAAGTCACAAAGCACTGGAGCAATTCTTGAACCTATGCAAATTCCGTCTTGTTGTAGAAGCATCTTCCCACCAAACACGACGAACAGTGATTGGAGGTACCTCCGAAGTAGGTCGATAAAGTTTCTCATGGACGTGCCACACTCGTTTTGAAATTTTGTCACGCCGAATCCTTCGATTGCTTCCTCAACAGCCTCGACAGCCACTTTTTGTGGTATGCTGTAAAACATGTCGGTAACATCCACTGAGAATGCACATATCGGGTCGCACTCTTTCAGAAATAGCACAACTTCTTCTGAGTTGCGAATTATGAACGGGTCTTGCACATCGAGTTTTACCAGGTGTTCTTGAAGGTACACCGCGAGTGCCTTCTGCCATGTGCCCTTGTCCTCAACAATCACCCTGAAAGGTGAACCAGTCTTGTGGGTTTTTGCCGTAAAGAAAGGGCTTAGCGTGGACGCCTTGCTCGCCCTTACTTCCTTCGCTGTTTTCTGTAGACCTGCTTCCTCACACAACTTTGCAGTCACGCTTTTTTCTTTTGACAGCTTCTTTTCGGTGATGCCATGGATAATTTTGAAGTTCTTTCGCATGGCTTCTTCAGCTCTGGAATCGTAATCATCTTGATTCATGACCACGAACTCCCCTGATTTGTCTGCCGCCAGCAATTTGTGTTTGTTTGACTTCAACCATTCAATGGTTCGTTTTGGATTTTGTTGCCTACGGTGGCCTTTCAGTTTATCGAGCGCCGCCTTTGCACATTCCATTGCGTCGCCCACACATTTTTCTTTGATATCCTCTGGAACCTTGTTGCTCAGCTCGTGAGCAACCGTGACCAAGTCCACCGGGTCAGGCTTTGGTTCCAAGGCGAACTTTGGCCCCTTGTTTAGGAAGGCTTCAACATAAGCAGGCAAAACGTGCCCCGTCATGTTTACTGCGTTTTGAGCCTGTGTTGCTTGGTGTCATCGTCCCTTCGCGCGAAGGAACGCTGGCATCGACGCGCTCGGCGTTGTGTACGGGTTTCGTTATGGTGAAGTGCATAAACAGGAGCAGGGTCGTCGAACTGCTGGGCCTGCTGCAAAGGAACTTTCTGGCGATGTCTGACGAGGATAAACATGCATTCGCCGAACAAAAGAAACGACGCAAGCCCTCGTGGTTGATTCGTCCTGATTTGCAAGACGCGAGAAGCTTGGTCGAGCCGAGGTAATGCTACCCGTTTTGCAAGATCGCGATGACGTATTGCAAAGATGCTAATCGCGACAACACTTGGCAGTTGTCGAGAGCTACAGGATCATTAGGAAAGACTTCGCTGTTGCTGCGGGCTTCGACGACTGCGATATCACAAGCGCGCCGCCATTTTTCGAATATTCGACTCGCGTTCCGATTGGTTCGCGGTGAAGGAATCCGGCGGCAGCTGCCGCAAAAATCGGTCCAGGACCGATCGACGCGGAATGGGCTTTTCCGGCGGATCTCGCTGCCGCCGAAGCGGATACCGCGCGCTCTGGCCGCCGAATGTCTCAGTGTGAACGCGCCTTCAGTGTGAACGCGCCCTTAAGGCGCATTCACACTTGGCCTCGAAGGGAGCCAAAGCGGCAAAACTCGCCAGGAATCCGCTCTTTTCGCCGCTGTTGGAAAAGCACTCGGCGCGACCGATGCGAAAAAATCGTTCCGTTTTTCCGCCACGAGATAGGGGAACGCCTTTCCGCTCCACGTGAAGCCGCACTTTGGCTGCGTTAGATTATAAACCACGTGATGTAAACATCCGGTCGCAAATTAAAAGCGGCGGCCAAGGCGTCAGCGGTGGTTCGCATCGGCGCAATCGCAAACTAGCTGTGCTGCGCGACAAAACTCACAGCGAGCTATAGAACGAGGCTGCTTCACTGAACTACACTTACTCTCGATGGTGGCGGCCAGGCTGACGAACAGGAAAGTGCGGTTTGTCAGCAGGTAACGCACGGCCGTGGGCATGTCGGCGAGTCGCACCTGCACCGAGTCACCCTTGAGCGCTCGCACGTCCACTTCGAGCGGCTTCTGGACAGCCACCGCACCCGGTAGTTAGTCTCTTGGGAAAGCCGAATATGGGCCCGCACAGAATCAGGGCCAGGGTGCCGGTAACCACAAAGCCTATCCACCAGGCGCCGACCCACACGGTGCTGGACGGCGACAGTCCGATGCTGCACATGTCGCAACAGCGAGTGTAGTTGTAGAAATGAGACGTCGGTGATTGTTGCCGCCATGGTAGCCTAGCAGCTACGGCACTAGATTGCAAAGCACGAGGTCACTCGTATTCGCGGCTATGGTGACAGCGTTTAGAGGAAAGCGACAAGCAAGACAATCTGTGCACGTTGATTTGGGTGCCCCTGAAAGAACCCGAGGCGTTTAAAATTTATCTGGATTCCCGAACTGCAGCGTACTGTTGTTTAAACGGTGGCGTTTCGGACACTCCGAGCGGACTCAACTCCGTCAGAAAGGCACAAGGTAAAATGTACTTTTTATTGAGCTGAGCTTCGAACCGTTCTGCCTTCAGTTCAGTGCGTCCCCGCCTATCGCGCTTTCCTTCCTTCTCAACTCTTTGACCCATCCTTTAACCATTAAATAAACAACACCGCGATTGCGATTTTGGCGCGCAAATTTGCAGGGTTCAAATTATCATCGATTACCTGACACGAACCGGTGTTCCTCAAGTATCGTCAAGGCATCGGAATCAGCGAAGTATTTATGATATCACCCAATGCTGAGGTACGTGTGCATGGCCTAAGATAGAGACGGACACATCCCTCATGAGACTGCTGTTGATGTTTTCGAGTCGCGATTCCGGTTCGTGCGAGCCAGCTTGGTAATAACGAAGAATTTTAGTACAACGATTAATGCTTGCGTTAGCGCTGCCGTTCCCCGCACGCTAAGTCTCTGCAGAACGCCGCTAAAATAGGTGCCTCCTGTGGATAATAATCGCAAAGACTGGTTTGTTAGAATGGGGTTCGCGGCTCGAAAACAGGAACAGCAGTCTCATGAGGGATGTCTCCGTCTCTAGCTTAGGCCATGCCTGGATGCAGTCTTTTCCATTATTATTAGCACAAGACACATATTCTAACAGTACCCTGCAAAGACAGCGTGCTGGACACGGCAGCGCTAACGCAAGCATTTCTCGTTGTACTAAAATGCTTCCTTAATACCTTATTATTAGACGGCGCTGACAACAGTCGGTCTATGCTCGTTTGATGAAAAGCGATAATGAGGAGGCTGTACTTAATTGTGGCCTTTCATATTCACCACTTCATAAATCGCGAAAGACTATACAGCACTACATTCGCGTTTCAACCGACGAGCCCATTTCGTTCTTTCTGAATAGACAATTAAGTATCTCCCAATCAGTTTTATATCTCGATATTCACCTCGCGGCGTCTACACTGACGTCAGTATACGTTTTCAGAAAGGTGCCTCCCAGAATGAAGCCGATCGCTGGTCCCATGATGGCTGCGGTGTAGTAGATGCCTGCGAGTGAAGAAAAGAAATGGCGGAAGTCAAGCCCAACCACTTTGTCCGCTAAATTTAGTTTGACGTATCAAGTAATTTGATATTATAAGCACAACTTGCGATAAGAGCTCGTTGTTTACTTCTTGAACTAAGCTGTGAGAGCATGCTCAAATATCAAGTAACTCTTCTAACCCGTGCAACAGTATGTGAAAGCAAATTGGCAAGTGATCATCAAGCGCTCTGAGCGGCCATGTACCTGATATGCCATCATGACCTGCTGCGCGGAAACACTGATTTCAGGCCATCGCTGTGAGAGGATCAGAAATAAACATGCTAGAAATGCTCGAGCGCGAATTACACAGGCTGCGTGCACTTTTGATGACGGAAAGGCCAGATGCTCGGAGTTTGTATACTATATCGAATGTCCTCTTCGCTTTAAGAGCTTTATTTCCCACGAATATCACTAAGAGATGATTTTCCTTTGCGTTTCAAATTAAGGGTCCCAGCTTACTCTATCCCGGCTTGTAGTCGATCTTAACTACACAGGCGACTTGACCAGCAGATGGAACTCTGCTCCACCAGTCGTACCAATGTACCAGCTGGACTTCTGGGCTGACAGGTTGTCATCCATGTAGGCCATTGAAAGCGTGTAGAAAGGCACCGTGGAGCAGCCGTGCACAAAGTTGGCGAGCATGAAGATGAAGTGGTAGTTTCGAAGGGAGCCGCTGGGTTCGTACGTTGGTCCACTGACGTACGGGCATAGGTCTTTCAGAGGTCGGCTAAACCTGCGTTAACCCAACGACGTGGTAAAGAGAAGAGAAATTCCAAGAGCTTCATTGTACACTAAAAGGTGATTACATGATTGTCCATTGCAGTGTTGGCTGCCACACAATGCCACCAAGCTTAAACACCATCCTGTCACATAAGTTATAGCCGTTTTCGTGGCCTAAAATAGCGACCTCGTACGTTATGAAATTCTGGCTACACTTGCCGCAATTAGAAACACAAGTTTCTACAGGTGATTCCAGGGATTGAAGAAGCAGTGGATTGTAAATATCCTTGTATTTTCTACCAAGTGTGGGTAAAGCCAACCATTTATGTCGCGGACCCCAACAACGTACAAAGTCTCGAAGACCGTTGGAATTGCAAAGAATCTTCGGGCACATATTAAGGTAAAATAATTGTTCTTATTGTGCATACTATTGGCTGTATACTGAAATGCTGCAACAATGCAGACGCAATTGCCTTGGTAAAGGCCTGACAATCCTTGTACGAAACTAGGAGCTAGCTTCACCGCCTCGTTAAGAGATTTTTGTTATTATTTTCGTCAGCTGTAGTCCACGTTCCGGCAACGTATGTCATTACTGAATGGTCAGTGAATTGTCATTGTAAGTGCACTTGCTTGTAACCTAGAGCTAAAACAAGTTGATCGCAGGGCCCCCAAGTTTTCTAATTATAACTGGTCGATCTAAGGTTCTTTGAATATTGTTTCCATAATTGCAGCAAACATTGGTTAAACATCCTGGCTACTCACTGTTACACTGCGTTTTTGAACTAAACAATCACTCCGACTGTCACAAAAAGCTTGGTGTTTCACTGGGTCTAGACTAATAACTTGACCTTGCACAGGAAAGCAGATGTCTTATATTTAACGTGTGCACTAACAAAGATTGGTTGCTAAATGCCGTATTGGTGAACAGAAAAGTGTTCCCGCGAACAGTTCTTAACATTTCATAAGCATTCAATTCTGAATGTTTGTGTATTCAACTTAGCTCTGACGAATGCCAGGCTGGAAGCGAGCAGGCATCTACGCTACCATGGTATGTACCCTGCGGATGCAATTCTCACTCCCACTGTTACCCGGCTACTTCACCCAGGCTGAGGTGAACAACGCGCGCTCATATACTTTCACACATTTATAAGGCGAAAGCTTTAGATTTTCCATCAAATGCGAAAATTGACCGTCGGCGTCCCGCGTCTTCGACGTCAAGACGAGTGATGTCAAAAAAATCGTCATGACGTGATGAATAAATGTGACGTCACGTAACTTGGCATCACCCGAGACGTCATCACATGAAATCGTCGCCTGGTCACAGGAGGACCGATCATGAAGGCAGTGCAAAACCAGGAGATGTGCAGAAAGCTCGCAATGGCTCCCAACCTGGGGGCAGTGAAAAACACTTCAAGTACAGAAAGGGTGCGGGGGAGGATCAATACAGTGACTGATAAAAAAAAAGAAGATGACTTTCACCTTCGAGTCATCTGAGGCGAATGTTTAAGGGAGCCTGTGAGTTTTTTATGTCACCGCCTTTCGAGATGAGTGCCCGTCCGCGACTGAGCGCTCGCTCTAAGTAATTCACTGATAGATTAGTAATCCGCTTGGCCGCGGTATTGCGAATTGGGCCATTGTCTCCCGCATTGGAAGTGGACGCTATACCATTTCACTACCGCTCGAGTAGCTGGTGCATCCAATTTTTCGCTGCTATGGATCTCACTTGTACTGCGGGGCCACGAAGTGAGGCAGGCTGTAGATGAATGAGCCGAGGCCCATGCATGCGACTCCGATGGCCATGATGCGCGGCTTGTTCATCTCGCTGCCGAAGAAGGTCACTGGCGCCATGAGGAGGAGCGAGCCGACGTTGTACATGGCCACAATGAGCCCCGTCTCGACGCTACGCAGGTGGAAGCGGCGTTCAAGCGTGGGCAGCGACACGTTGATGAAGCCGCTGATCACCATGCCCTGAACGAAGGCGGCCATGCTGAAGCACACCAGCACCCACTGAGGCCTCGCGAACCGCTGCGCCACCGACGGCGAGAAGCCGAACCAGCCGCACCGTGTGTCCTCGTCCTGCGCATTGCAATGCGGTAGTAATAATTGTTAGGGCTTAACGTCCCAAAACCATGATTTGATTATGAGGGACGCCATAGTGGGGGCTCCGAAATTTTCGACTACCTGGGGTTCTTTAACTTGCACCTAAGTACACCGGCCTCAAACATTTTCGCCTTCATTTATAAGGCGGGCACCGTGGCTGGGATTCAATCCCGTTACCCTCAGGTCAACAGTCGAGCACCCTAACCACTGGAGCACGATGGCAGGTAGCATTGGTAGCATCAGCCTGTCATCTCCTGACAGATGGTTACAATTTAACGCAATTTAGGAGCCCTTCCCTTATCTAGAAAAAGCGTAACAAAGAAATGAAAGAGAGAAAGCATTTGCACACCCTTGTGCTCTCAGGTCCCTCCTGCTTCTTCATAGTCGTGCTGTTCTTGGTGCTATTGCCGACGTCTCACTGGTCTGAGTAGGCCGGTTTTTTTTTTTGCCTTCTATTCTATGGCACGTACCCACTCTGGGGGATGGGCCAAGAATATGTAGTTGAAGTTTAAAATCTTATTCGATGAATGTGAAATGATTAAAAAAAATTAAGAGTAGAAATGGTAATAATAAATAAGACATCAAATTAAGACTTCAAAAATTATTCTATTGAGCTCGTATTTCAGACAGCCGTATTAATCTGATCAGAACAATTTGGTGACATTAGATACATTGAACCGCATTTTAATAAAGAGCGTTTTTGAAGGAAGATTAAAATGGTACACGTTTAGTGGTTTGTATGAAATTACACACGGCATTGAAGGCATCCCCATGGCAGTATCCCAACCCTGAGGCTCCGAAGCTTAGTACAATTTCTTCAGTTAAGCTTAAGCCTATTTTTAACAGCGGAGTAATGAGCAGTCGTGATCTAATAATTGAATATCTGCGGCATGACAAAAAGAAATGTGCCGACTGTCTCGTCTTCGTCTTCTTCGTCCACGAGCCATGGCTTCAGGACCCTGGTGGCAAGGACTTGCCTGAAGCGCTGGCGTCAGGGCATATGAAGTACTACTCAGACGTGTTAAAATTTTGTTTTCAGTTGTGATAAAGAACCGTAGTGGCTATGTATTATTTGTAATGCGCGCAGTGTATGACCCTCTTAATGTCATGAGTAAAGGGGCACGCGGCGCGCGCCGGACAGCGCAAGGCGTCGATGGTGTGCGGGGAATGGAAAAATACCCGATGGTGTGCACCCCCGCCACGTCGACGCAAGCCATTGGCCGGAGGAAGGCGCGTGCCACGCGACCCGAACTGAGGTGCGGAACCCCAGAGGATCAAGCAGTCATTGTTCGGTGGGATCGTCGAGGAGCAAGGTGTGGCAAGCCAGCGTCGCACCCGCGACGAGAGAAGTAGGGCCTCGTTCTGGGGGCAGCGGCACGAGAGGCTCGGGAGGGTAGCCGTCGACCTTGGCGTCACCCAAGTGAGGCTCCCCGAGCTTGCAGCAGCCTCATTCAGCAGTTCGCAGGGCACCTACGGCACTACCACAGCTCGACGAGACGGCAACCCGCCGACAATCACCTGGAGAGCCACGTCGGCAGTTTGACCCAGTGGCACCAAGAGGATAGGCCGAGGGTTAGGCCTAACCGGACGAGACGACGTTCTCGAACGAAGACCGACGGGTCAGCGACGAGGACGACTAGCGAGGCGGCAGCTTCGACGACGGCGACTCCCAGACGTCGAGGAGTAGCATCGACGGGACTCAGCGTCGACTTTGGCGCGGAAGCGAGGCGACGGACTCACGCGAAGTAAGACCGTTCCATTTGCATCGCTAGACCAAGACGCCATAGTTGCCAGACTTTCGGGCCACTCAGGCCAAGTTAGAAGTGTTTGTTGTATTCATCGGTACCGCGGGGCATTTTTGAATATGTTACTTCTAGTTAATCTCTGGTGTTAACTTCTTGTTTGCCGTGTTGTTATATAAAGTGTGTTTGCCGTGACGCCACGGTCTCCCGCCTCGCTCTCTCTCCCAACTCCATCACACATTGCAAGCGCTCCCGAGATACGTGACATAATAAGTGGCGAGCCTGCCAGGATTTTTCCAGCGTTTGGCCCAGTTACGTATCGTCGGGGGTTGCAAGGATGGATTGGGAGAAGTTGGCGGCCGTGGCCAAAGACTTAGGGATGGATAAGGAGGAGACGACGACGTTTTTTGAGGTCGCTCAGAAGGAGCATGACAAGCAGCTCGCACTGCAAGAACGGGCACGCGAAGCGGAGTACGAGCGTGCGCGTGAAGAACACGAGCGCGAAAAGGAACGTGCGCGTGAAGAACACGAGCGCGAAAAGGAACGCGCGCGTGAAGAGCACGAGCGCGAAAGGGAACGTGCGCGCGAACAGCACGAGCGCGAGAAGGAGATCCTCGAGCTTAAGCTGAAGCTAGCCGAGGTGAACGCTTGTCCGCGAAGCGACCCAAGTAACGCGAGTACTCCCACGTCAGCGTCGGCCAACTCGCCTATTCCCAGGCCTAGGCAAATTTGCCCGCGTAAACTGATGGCGCCCTTCGATGAGCGAAGGGACGATCTTGATGCCTATTTGCATCGATTCGAAAGGATCGCTATCGGGCAAGGCTGGGAGAAGGGCGAGTGGGCAAACGCTCTGAGTTTGTGTCTCGTGGGAGAGGCGTTAAGTGTGTTTGGGCGCATGCCAGCACACGAGTCTCTGGACTACGATATTGTAAAAAAGACTTTATTAGAGAGGTTTCGGCTAACTGCCGAGGGTTTCCGGGACAAGTTCCGAACATGTAAGCCCGAGAATTCAGAAACGGGCAAGCAGTTTGCATGTCGCCTATCCAACTACTTCGATCGTTGGATAGAATTGTCCGAGACGGAAAAAACGTACGAAGGGGTGCGCGACAGGATGGTTGGCGAACAGTTCCTAAACCGGTGCAGCAGTCAATGGGCGGTATTTTTGAAAGAAAGGAACTTGCACACGGTGGAGGAGATGGCCAAGCAGGCTGATCAGTTCATGGAGGCACAAGGGTTAAGGAATTTGGAAAAAGACAAAGACAACAGTAAAGAAGAAGGGAGCAACAGTGAGGCCCCAATGGGTAAACAAAGGGCACAGCAGCGGTGTTTCTTGTGCGACAGAATAGGGCACATAGCCATGAACTGCCGCACAAGCACTAGTCGACAAGAATCCCACGTGATATGCCAATTGTGCCAGAAAAGGGGGCACAAAGCAAACGAGTGCAGGAATAGACCGTTAGAGCATACTGCATGTGCAGTAAGGTCAGAAGAGAAGGAAGAGGTAGTCGGTGCTGTGATAGATAGGTCGGAAGGGGTTAATATGCCAGTGGTGGAAGGTAAAGTAAACGGCAAACGGGTAACGATATTGAGGGACTCAGGAGCAGATACGGTGTTAGTGAGGAGAAGCTTGGTGAATGGACGAGATTTCACGGGGAGAGTAGGAACAGTGGTTTTTGCAGATGGGTCCAAGGTGAGACTACCAGAGGCCAAGATACGGCTGGATACCCCTTATTTCGTAGGAGAAATTATGGCAAAGTGTATGGAGGATCCAATTTATGATGTTATCTTAGGAAATAGGCCAGGGGTGCGAAGGGTGGACGACCCAGCGCAGCAAGGTGGCTATGTCAGGCCAAGAAAGCAGTACAGGAGAAAAGAGAAGGCAAACAAAAGCCCTGAAAGCTCAGAAGCTAGAGCGAAAAATGTGGGTGGCGAAGGACAACGCGAGAGTAAATCGAGAATTTTGGAGCAGGTAGGGGTAACCTCAGAGGAGTTCTCGAAAGAACAAAGGTGTGACAGAACCCTGAGGCACGCGAGAGATAGGGTTGGCCGTAAACGTACAAGAGAAGGGTTTAGAGACGGAGTGTTTTACGAAGCGATCAATGATTTGATTTTCCGGAGGTTCTGGAAAAGTGGAACACTCGTCACACAATTGATGGTGCCAACATGTTATAGGCAGGCAATCTTAGAATATTTCTACGCGAATGGGTTCAGAGATGCCAAGAACCTGCGAAGAGAAGTGACGAGAGAGGCATTTTGGCCAGGGATATATCGAGATGTGAAGCAATTTGTGAAAAGTCGCCAATGAAGCTATTGGTTGTGTCATTGTGAAGTGTGGTACCTTGGTATGGACTATAGTGTTTTGGACAATGAACATGTGGTGGGTAGAACTAAGGATAGTGGTGTTGTGAAGTGCAGACAAATTGTGAGTGAAAGCGTGCGACGATGTGGTGAAGGGAAGGTGAGCCTAAGCCAAGCAAGGAAAAAGCACGCATCACAAGATACGGGACACCATCAGAAGAACAGTGGTCCGTAACCCCAAGGAGGAGGATGAAAGCAGTTTTTTACGAAAAAACTCTTCAAAAGGGGGCCCAATGTCATGAGTAAAGGGGCACGCGGCGCGCGCCGGACAGCGCAAGGCGTCGATGGTGTGCGGGGAATGGAAAAATACCCGATGGTGTGCACCCCCGCCACGTCGACGCAAGCCATTGGCCGGAGGAAGGCGCGTGCCACGCGACCCGAACTGAGGTGCGGAACCCCAGAGGATCAAGCAGTCATTGTTCGGTGGGATCGTCGAGGAGCAAGGTGTGGCAAGCCAGCGTCGCACCCGCGACGAGAGAAGTAGGGCCTCGTTCTGGGGGCAGCGGCACGAGAGGCTCGGGAGGGTAGCCGTCGACCTTGGCGTCACCCAAGTGAGGCTCCCCGAGCTTGCAGCAGCCTCATTCAGCAGTTCGCAGGGCACCTACGGCACTACCACAGCTCGACGAGACGGCAACCCGCCGACAATCACCTGGAGAGCCACGTCGGCAGTTTGACCCAGTGGCACCAAGAGGATAGGCCGAGGGTTAGGCCTAACCGGACGAGACGACGTTCTCGAACGAAGACCGACGGGTCAGCGACGAGGACGACTAGCGAGGCGGCAGCTTCGACGACGGCGACTCCCAGACGTCGAGGAGTAGCATCGACGGGACTCAGCGTCGACTTTGGCGCGGAAGCGAGGCGACGGACTCACGCGAAGTAAGACCGTTCCATTTGCATCGCTAGACCAAGACGCCATAGTTGCCAGACTTTCGGGCCACTCAGGCCAAGTTAGAAGTGTTTGTTGTATTCATCGGTACCGCGGGGCATTTTTGAATATGTTACTTCTAGTTAATCTCTGGTGTTAACTTCTTGTTTGCCGTGTTGTTATATAAAGTGTGTTTGCCGTGACGCCACGGTCTCCCGCCTCGCTCTCTCTCCCAACTCCATCACACATTGCAAGCGCTCCCGAGATACGTGACACTTAATACGAACGAACTTAGGGTGTCGAAATTTTAGCAGTATGTCCAATTAATACGATTCCATTCGCATGTATGTTACAAATCCAAGACTCAAAACAAATTAATGTAACCCATTGAGATGCTACGAGCATCCGCTCACAGGATAGATGTTGACGTGCTCGTATTACGCGTTTCGCCATAATATAAACACCGCCACATCAAGCCATTCAAGTACACACACTGTCCATTCAATTGTTACATTTTATCCACTGCACTAAATATCCCATCAGAATTGCGAACGTTTGCGTCACGGCACTTTTTGGCTTTTCGGGCATAACGGGGCTGCGTCTATGGCTCGGCATCGAGTCGATCACGTGGTGTACAGAATCGGCTGAGGGCTCCCGAAGCTGCATGGCATTTTGCAGGAGAAAGAATTGCTGCGAGGTTGTTTTTGTGTAGGCGTCCTTCTGGGAACGCGCTAAACAAATCAAGTGATCATGTCACTTTATTGTGGCAATCGGAGCCACGCACCCCATGTCGAAACTTCATTTTCATTAGACCTCAGAAAACGAATCGGAGTGCGTTTGGCATTCGCACCGCCTGTGTCAGCCATACCACGCTGTGGCGCCGTGGACCATGTAGTTTTGCTGCAAGAAATTGCTGCAGTGACCTCTGGCGTTAGTGTGAACAGTATCTTACATTAAGGCTAAAGCACAAAATCACCTATGTTTCGAGGAATTGTGATGTCCAAAAAACGAACATAGACTTTTCTGGAACCATTCAGAGAACGCTTGAACTTCGCCTCAAGTGTTCGATACGCTAGCGTAATCAGGCCCCGTGCGCATTGCCTTCTCAATCGGTAGCCTCGCTTCTCTCCTCGGTGTACACTTCAACTATGTCGCAAGGAAAGCAACATCTGTGCGCGTAACATTAGCCATTTCAAACTACTTTAAAATGCCGAGCAAGCGCCCCCACCCGAGCAAGCGCCTCCCAACCTTTTTCGAGAGATCTGAAATAAGCGCCAGTGACCATGCAAGCGCCCCCCCTCCCCCTCCTCCCCCTTCCCTGCGGCCACTTCTTTTTCAAGACGAGCACCGCCTGTGTGAAAAGAACCACAAGAATGAGTACACTGAATGCGTATCTAATGTTGTTTATGAAATTCCGTTGTCATGAGGCCGGTCGAATATTGGTCAAACCGGTGGCTGCTTCAATGGTGACATTTGCGTCACTTCACCCTCATTGACATTATCATGAAAACAAGTTGTCGTTAGGAAGAAATGAAATGAACTGTAAGATTATCGGTGCGATTGTTCCTCTTCAACCCCACAAGACCCAAGTGGCAAGGGACGCATCAAGCAATTGCGACACGGATGTAGTGTGCGTGCCTGTCGGCGGCACAAGCCTGCTTCAGCCGGCTGATGTTTACTGGAATCACCCATTCAAGGCTTAACGTCGCGCTACATGGGAAGCGTTCATGAGGAAAGACGAGCGTACGCCGAAGGGCAACCTCCGAAAGCCGTCCCGGCAAGATGTCCCGTGATTCGTATCCCAGGTTTGGCAGCCGTTTCGGTTAGAAACGGTGACTCGATCATTCACCGGGGGTGGCATATCTAACGCACTAGATGATTCGGAGGACGGTGCGGTGCACGCCAGGCTCTCCCGTATCGGCGATGTACCACCAGAAGAGCGCAGGTCTCTGCAGGCCGAGTGCGCGGACTTAACTTTTGCGTGCGAATCTGAGGAGTAGTTTGTCGAGCTTGACAGTGGCGAAGGAGAATAAAAACAATAAATAAATGAAACATTTCATTATAAACAGGGATGAGCATTTTTTTTTAATTTTTAGCAGCTCTCCCGCCGCCATCTCGAATTTCGGTCCGGGACCGAGCAAGCGCCACCCCCTCCCTCCCCCCAATATCTGGTCAGATTATCCTTCACCGTAGGGGTGGGGGGGGGGGGGGGGAGGGAGCTTGCTCGGCATTTTACGGTACCATAATTGCCTACTGCAATTACAGCTGCGAAGTTCAAATTACGCCATAATCAGTGATTCCACTCCTGCGCCAACTGCGCAAAAGTGTGCCAGATTAGATTTACTGCGCCATCCTGCTGAAATTTACGTCGTTTGTACCAAACTTGGCCAGAGTACGATGTTTGATGGAGTCTATCGACGGCAATAACATCGCCGGTGCGTCTAGACATGTGCAACTTCATCTTGTGGTCACCAAAGTCACAGCCACGGGACAAGGATGACCCGGCAGACGCGCTACCACGCAGCATTTAGAAATACTAGACTGCGTGCAGCCATAGAACAGGTGCAACGTTTATACATACGCTGCTTGCGCGTGCGTGCCGATTAAGCCACGACCGACGAAACACGGTGCCGACTCAGCTTCTCTTGGATAGCGCTTAATGGCATGGAGGTCTATGGGGTTCACAGGCACCTCATCAGTATTGATGAGGTATGCGAGACCTCCCTTGCTGGAATGTAGAGTTGTATGTTTGCAAAATTCACAGGCTACCAATGTGCGCCATGAACCGATTTTATACGTTCTGTACACGCAAAAAAGCACGCACTGTTTCCTCGGCGTTACTTGGTGTGGCGGGCTTCCTGCCCTATTTTTTCTTGCGCTAAAAAGATCGGCGCTGAGATTGCCTGCGAGGAAACCATCGGAAAACAATTGATGGCCCCAGCTGCACGTGCGTCCTCGCACTTGAATCATCCTGCGCAAGTCTGTGCCACAGCAGGCCGTCGAGACTGTTCAGAAAAGCTGCCGTTGTCCCGGATGTCATCATAACTATAAAATAGTGGTTTCGCGAATGATGCCACATACGTTAGAAGCGCCAACGCTTTGTTTCACATCGAGTTCTTTTACTTCAGATACAGCCGAGCACCATGGTAGAGATTGGGGATCGCTTGTTTAATGTCTTCGTCATAAATTGAGCAGAAGCAAAAAAAACACGTTTAAAATTTAGTTTGCCTGTTTGTATAGAACGATGCGCAAAACAATCTAATAGCCGTTTTTCCCTCTCCATCAGAGTTCTGATAACAAGAGTCTTTGATGGAGCCAGCTTTTAAGCACTGCTGTTGTTCGAGTGGGCTCGACAGTATACGCAGAGGCTCGTGACCTCTAAGCCAATCAGTGGCGGCGATTCATCAACTGACTTCGTCTGTTTCAGAAACGCTGCTGGTAGCTCGTTTCAAGCGCCACACTACATGTTTTAAGGGAATATTCAGTAGTAAATGAAAAGGATCAATACAATCGGCCGAAAAGAAAAAGAAGCTGCTTTTCGCCTTCGAGTCGTCTTCGGGGAATGCATAAGTAGCGACTTAGTGACCTTGTTATTAAGGGACCTAGTACTTGTCCTGACATTAGGAGAACGGTGATTTGGGCAAGTTGGTTCATTTTCGTGTGTATGCGTTGTTTTCAAGGTGACTTGTCCTGACATATTGGGCTGGACGTCTTAATTTATTGCCCATTTGGAGTTCCACCTTGCACTAGGAGGTGCTGGTGTCGGGTCTGCTAGCCTTCCCATATCCATAGTAGGATGCATGCGTCTGCCTCCATCAATGGAAAAAAAAAATCACAGCATAAAACCTGGGCGACCCAGTACGCCCGTGGGTCCCCTCATGGGAGGCCTAGGTCCGGCCACTTAAACCTGCTGGTTTCCCTTAATAAAGTTTATTCCTCCTCCTCCTCCACGGAGTGAATGATGATGAGTGGGCGAAGCTGCGGAGGTTCATCGGTAAACCGTGAATCTTCCGTGAATTCTGCCCAGTACATCATCACCGACGTGAGATCGGGCGCGTTTATACTAAAGGTTCGATGAGTTATGACGACTTGCAGCTCACTTTAATTTTACATGTACGCTGTGAATTTTCATTGTTTAGAAAACCATTGCTCTAGAAAACATCTGGCGTCTTTCGTTAAGCAGCTGGCGTCTTTTCGTTTTGCTTTAGAAACATCTGGCGTTCTTTCGTTTTGCTTTTACAAAACATCTGGCGTCTTTCGTTGGTTTATTTCATCAATCAACGGCGTTTTGAACAAAATTTTTATTATTTATTCACGCACAGGAGAAATCTCACCAGGCACTACCTTGGAGGTAAACAATGGCTGCTAATGGGAATGAGAGACAGAAGAAGTCGGCTTTTAGCTAACACTTACACTTCTACTTCTACTAACGTTTCCTACTGGAACATGCCAATGGCTGCTAATGGGGAATGAGAGACAGAAGAATTCGGCTTTTAGTTAACGCGCACGCTGCGAATTTTTTATTGTTCAACAACGCACAGGAAAAATCGCCCACCGGCACCACCTTGGAGGTCAAAGCTTAAGACTGGTTACGCACTACGACTACTACGACTACGACTACGAGGGACGAACGGGTGCCGCCTTAAGGAGCTTCGCCCCTAAAAGGGGCACTTAGCATTCAGTGGCGAGAATGGCCTGTTCCGCGTAGACGTGACAGCTGCTGTAAAATCCACTGCGACCAGAAGTTTCCTAATTCAGCACAGTTCCTCCGCCTCGGTAAAGTGATGGTAGGCGAGGGCAGACACGTGGTGCAAGAAAAATTGCGTGTCTTGCCCCAAGTACTAAAGCTATTCGGGGAGTAAATTTGATGCTTACAATTATAATCCTCACTTTTACGGTTTCCCACTAATATTTCGTGCAATAACACGAATGCGAGAAAGTAAATGATTTCGCCTGATTCGCACATTTCATTTGAAGCCATACACCTATGAAAATGAAGCATGTGAGCCTAAGTAATGCTTGAGTAGCAGTACACAGTATGTACGAAATGTTCACTTTGTTGTTAGCTTTAAATAAATGTAAACGGAACGCAAAATTGCCACTATTTTCGCGGTACGAGATAACAGCCTTCCGGCAAGAAAAGGACATGTCAGTACCACATTTAGCGCTGTATCTATACTCTCTTACCTTCATCTATCCATAGTCGGATACAACTTTACAAGCCCACGGCATTTCTTTTTCAATTAGAACAAATGAAGTAACAGCGAGCGCAAGTAATAAGTAACATAGTAGTTAGTAACAATAACAGTAATAAAGTAATAGTTGTTACTATTCCTTTTCAAAGGCGGATGTACGCAAGTCCGGACCTATGGGCGCGCACGCCTCACTGACGTCATCAGCCAGACGGCCGGTGACGCTGCCTTCGGCGAACATTGCCGAGTGCATGAGCAGGACTATTTCTTTAGTCGTGGAGGCGATTGGCTGCCACGCTTCAGTCCTTTCGGCGAGGCCTCTTCGGACTTCTCAAGTTGTGTCCGACTATATAATGTTTTACTGCTCTATCTACAGAAGAAAAAGCCCTACAGTGGGCCGGGTAAGAGAGATGAAACACATTCAACGAATGGCAGCCGAAACTAACCTTAACATTTAAACAGGGCCTCTGCTTAGCGACGAAAGTGTACTCAAGACCACGGAATAAAGTGGATGGCAGACCATTTCTCTGAACTGAGTGCGAAAAGCTATTTTAAACATCATGGTCAGGGCTCTGCATAGAAGCAAGTTGTGCTCATTACGTTCCTGTAATCTAAATAAGTCATTCATGAAATTTCTTTGCAATACACATGCATAGCAATGTTATTTTTGCTCATTATTTGATAGACAAGACAGCGTGCCAAAAAAAAAACTGCAAGCTTCCGGGGGACACGCAACACACTCATAGCAAAAGTGGGAGCAAAAGTGACCTTTCAAGAGCTCGTTGTAAGCATTCTTAGGGTGACTACTGCGAGTACAATTGCACGGCAGCCACTGCGCCATACATTGTCATAATTTGGCAATGCAGGAAATGCCCACTATTCCATTATTTATCGTTCTGCGAAGAACCCAGGTACCCATTACATATCTATAAGGGATTGTGTGCAATTTGTTGATTCTGTGGCTGATGACGAAGAATTATGGCTGGGCCATTTCAACTATTCGTAAATAAATTTGCATTAAAATCTAACAAATGTTTTCGAAATTTTTCTTATCAGAATAATGTGGCAGTCTGGTCTACTAGCAAAATCGCATAGTAATGAAACTGCAGTATTTATTGGATATATTACCTTATATTTCCTTCTCATTAATTTTTTTATGATTCAGCATTGTTCAAATTAACTTCTAAATATTAAAGTACAATTTCTTGGCCAATTCTCCAGAGTCGTATGTGCCATAGTGTTGAAGGAAAACAAACAAACAAAACCCTTTTCAATGGGTGGGAAGCCTTAAACCACCCACTCCTTACCCAATTCGCATTGTGGGATGCCTGGTTGCTCTTTTGCTCTCCTACCACGGTATATTACATCTGTTAAACTGCTTCCTTGCCTGACGTCACGCCTGTATAGGGTCTTTTTTTTTGGGGGGGGGGGGTTCAAGCACCAACATGGCTCTGTAGTAGAAAGCTCGGCTGCCAGGCTGAGGGCCAGGGTTCAAATCCCACTTTATTGTAGATATTTTTGTCTCATTAAGCGTGATAGCGGTTATGGACACCGGCGGCAGCGGCGGCGAACAACTATAACCACACAAATCGACTGTTTCTGTGATCGCAACCCCAACAGCTTTCGCTGTACAAATTTGATATATCAACAGCGCAGCACGTCATAGAGTTATTTCCACTACTTGCAATAATCTTCTGACGAAAGAGCCTTAATCATTTCGTATGAATTGTAACTACTGTAAGTTTTACATTTTATCTGTCATCGCTTTAAATTGAGGAGATCCTTTCTTTTTCGCTACCGCAAAATCAGAGCATGCATAAAACAATGCACAGACGTTTCGTAGTACGTGGACGGACTCAGAAAGGAGCCTTCGGGATTATTACACCTTATATTTGTAATCATTCACTTCATCTACCTGTTTTCCGTAAATGCAGCATATGCAGGGTGTGTCCAGATAAGATCGAACGCGAGGTCCCGGCCACCATTCTCGATTTTGATGAAATTTACTACAGGCCAAGACATTAGACCCAGAACAAGGGTCTCGATGTTGGTTTCGCGAAAAAAAAATTTGTGCGCCTGAAAAAATTATGCAAAATTTTGGCCTAAAAAAACACTTTTTTTGCTAATTTCGCGATTTCTGACTTTTGAGCGCACCTAGAGAACAAACGGTGCACTCCTTGGCCACAATATTTACTCCCGTCAAAGAACAAGTGAAATACAATCTTATAGGTTTATTATTTTCCTTACCTGTCGAAGCCCTTTTGAGGAAAAAAATCACAAGCATGGCAAACCACACAAAATACCTGTATTTTAGGAATTCATTGCTGCAAACAAGTTAAACTGAGGATAATAAAGTTCGGTACAGATTAACTTTGATATTTTCGTTGGCTTTTAAAATAATTTTCGTGGTATTATAGCGCTCCGCACTACTTTATAATTGCGCTGGAACGTAAGTGCTTTGCCAAAAACGCTGAAGTTTGAAAATTGTTTTCTCAGAAAGGCCATTTTTATTTTCTTTTATAATCCCTCTGATTGAAGCCAAGGACCTCGTCTACCATTCTGCGCAAAAAAAACGTTGCATTATTTTGCTTGCTAACAAGTTGTAATGCTTGAAATTGGGCCAAGTGAGCCTAGCGGCTGCTCCGTTCGTTATGTGCTGGAAGTGGGATATAAGCTGTTAAAAATACTTCTACGCGCCATAATCACGAAGGAGAAGCTCCACAAAAATAAATGCGCAGCCAGGTTGCATGGTAAAAGAAGCTTTGTCTTGCGATCAGCCGCTTGACAAACCCGCAGTAGCGGCCGCTCGATGCGGCGGGCGCTAACATTACATGCGTGCCGCTTCGACTGCAGACGAGCTCCGCTAGCGCGTAAAAACTACACCCGGAGGACGAATGAGATAAGGAATGCATCACTGTGAAAAGTAAAGGCTGTCAAGTGCCAGCAAGGGCAATAATATACAATGAAAATTCTGCCGGCAATTTTGCAGTGAGCGCCTTCGATATACACAGAACGCATATACTTTTTTCCCTGTTATTATGCCCGAAGTCGCAAAAAATCGCGCAGTTTCCGTTCGCGCGGTTTCCGTTGAAGACTATATCTGCGGACACACAAGAATACAGAAATATACAAGCGGTACTTTATTGAAGCTTAGTACTTGGACACACTTGTAACAGCCAGCTGACATTAGTGTTCTGGCACGACGAGGAGAACATCAGTTTGAGCTGTTTGAGCATTGTGATCGCATTTGACAGTTTTCTCTAGATGTCACAGGCTTTTGTGATATGCTTTCTTTTTGTGTGATATGCTGCTGATGGAGTGTACCTAATTATTTTGAGGCTATCAGAACAGAGGAAGCAACACACAAGCGCACTACTGGAGTCGTTCACTGCAAAATTGCCGGCAGAATTTTCATTGTATATTATTGCTCTTGCTGGAACTTGACAGCCTTTACTTTTCACAGTGATGCGTTCCTTATCTCATTCGTCCTCCGGGTGTAGTTTTTACGCGCTAGCGGAGCTCGTCTGCAGTCGAAGCGGCACGCATGTAATGTTAGCGCCCGCCGCATCGAGCGGCCGCTGCTGCGGGTTTGTCAAGCGGCTGATCGCAAGACAAAGCTTGCTGAACCATGACACCTGGCTGCGCATTTGTTTTTGTGGACCTTCTCCTTCGTGATTATGGCGCGTAGAAGCATTTTTAACAACTTATATCCCACTTCCAGCACATAACGAACGGAGCGGCCGCTAGGCTGACTTGGTCCAATTGTAAGCATTACTACTTGGGGGAGGGGGGGGGGGGGGGGGATCGGAGATCTCTGTTCGTTCCGCGTTCGTTCTGGCTGTGTTACGTCACAAAAGTGGGCGGTCCGCAGCTCTCTTCCGCCGAGAACAAAAGGACAGCCAATCGTCAAGCAGTAAGCGGCGAGATTTCCGGAAGTAGACGCGCATCGTTTGTCCTCGGCATGGGGACCGTATATTTCAAAACGAAGTGTTTCTCG